>NC_068985.1:83423245-83425386 GCF_001194135.2 Octopus bimaculoides
ACACACACACACACACACACACATATATAGAGAGAGAGAAAGGGAGAGTGAAAGAGATAGAGAGTGAGAGAAAGAGAAGTATGTGTATACATGTATGTATTGCATGTATATGCATGTATATCTATATTACATATATACATATATAGGTATGTTTATATGTTATATCTTCTTTGATAATGTTATATATATCATCATCATCATCATCGTTATTTAACATGCGTGTTCCATGCTGGCTGGCATGGGTTGCATGATTTGACTAGGATCCAATGAGTCACAGAACTGCATTGTACCACAGTGTCTGCTTTAGCAGGGTTTCTATAGCTGGATACCCTTTCTAATGCCAACCACTTTACAGCATGGACTCTGTGTGTTTTTTCATGTCACTGGTACTATTGAGATCACCATGTACCTTGCAAGTCAAAAGACCCCAGGGAGCAAGGATCCGTCCATATGTTAGAAGCAGGGTTAAGGTATAAAGGAAGAAGGAGGCTGGGGGTAGAACAGGTTCTTGCTGTAGAGGAGCTGCATGGCTACTAACATTTAAGAGAGAGAGAGAGAGAGAGAGAATGAATTAAAAGCGTCACCAAAGAAAAAGACAATGGTGATGAGATATTCAGATGGTACCTCAGATAATATGAGTAGTAGTAGGTGGGGTTGGGGAGTGAAGTGGGATACACACCTGTTTAGATGGATAGAGAAACAGACAGATAGATATATGATATCACAAAATGCAGCCACCTATTTATCAGTCTTAGAAGTCAGATGCTAGTACAACTGAAACTTCAGTTATTATATAATAACAGCGAACATTCTTATTACATATGCTTCTTCCTTTTAAACTACAACTCAAGAAAATATATTAAGAACAAACGCACGCACACACAGATACACATACATACACATATATATAAAGAGAGAGAGAGAGAGAGAGAGAGAGAGAGAGATCAGAGAACCATTTGGTTTCTTATACTATTTGAAGTATGCCATCAATATACTACATGATTATTAATCAATGGTAATTTGTTATTATTATCATTGTTAATAACATTATTATTATTTCATTGTTGTTGATGTTATAATTATTCTTATCATTTATATCAAATTATTACTGTTGTTATTATCATCATCATTGTTATTATTATTACTAAATTATCATTGTTGTTGTTATTATTATTATTATTACCATTATTATATTATCATTATTATTATTATTAAATTATTAGTTTTGTTGTTCTTATTATTAAATTATTATTTTTGTTATTCTTTTTATTGTTATTCTTATTATGTTTGATGAATGGCCCCTAAAAAAAATATAATTTCATATAAGATATTACTTCCGCTACCATCACTACCACCACCACCTTTGATAAGCCAGCACTATGACCATTATATAAACACGATATTGGTGCAATGTTTTTAAGAACACAGGCTAAATGAGATTGGCCATAGAACAACAACAGGCTAATAATATATTTCCAAGCTTCAGATCGGAAGTGCCTTCCATATTTTTTTGTCTATAATATGCATACTCATTTATCTATAAGCTTTCTCTTATACACATCCCACCATATAGATGTACACATACACATAATTATGTATACTCAAACACAGACACACAATATATGAGAAATGAATAGCTTTTTACCTGTTAGTGGTTTGCGTTGATGTATATACATATATTTATATATGTACATATATATGTATATACACATATTTACATGCATATACTTATATAGATATACATACCTACATAACTGTATATATGTGTGTACAAGTATGCATGCATATATATCTATGTATATATGTGTGCATATGAACGTTCATATCAAAAACATTAGGGAAGAAAGGGAGCGTAATTTTATATTCATTTTTTTTCCTGTATCAGTGTTGTTGCAATGACACATATTTACACATACATATATACACACATACATACAGAATAAGCATACATGCTTACACCCATTAACATGCATATACACACATATATTTTAGTTCACAGTATTCTCATAATATATCTTATATATGTGTGTGTGTGCTCACATATACACTTAGATAAATACATACGCACATCACCAAATACATATGTGTATGAGAGCATATGTATATACATATACATATATATATATATATATATATATATA
>NC_068985.1:83427340-83428463 GCF_001194135.2 Octopus bimaculoides
TGTGTGTGTGTGTGTGTGTGTGTGTGTGTGTGTGCATACATATCTTACCAGCATGAGATGGTGGTCATACAATAATGATAGACACACACACATGCTCACACTTTAAAGTGTACATAAGTCTACTCATAATCCTTACTCTCATAACACAGTACCCCTCATTTGCAACATTCAGTTTTTTGCCTCCTTCTTCACACCATATCAATTTTCTTGGAACAACACTCCTCACTCATAAATAAATAAAATATTTAATACATTAGAAAAATAATAACATTAACAACAACAATATTGTTATTAAAAAGATATATAATATAATAGGTTTATATATATTTTTTTACACTTTAGTTTTTATTTGGTGGGGGAGTGAGAAAGGCGGCATTTCTGTCGCCATATCCAGGGGGTTAAAAATCTTTTGGTTTGAGTGGTTCACAGTGAGGAACTAAGAGATTTGCAATAAAACAGGTTTACCTAAAACAGAATCCATAGTGAGTTGTTTGCGTATGTTTTTCTTCTATTTTTGTTTTTTGTTTGTTTGTTTGCTACTCTTCTTTGTTGGAGTTTTGTTGTTTCACTTTTTTTTTTGTTTTTGGCAATTGATGTGGCTGCTTATGTATATTGCTTTCAAGAATAAAAACGACACGTCAATAAACAACAGAACAGCTAACATACAAACCGATAAATGCATGTTCAAACACACACACACACACACACACACACACACACAAACACGCAGACACACACATGCACACACACACACACATGCATATATGCATATATATACATGATGTGTCTTATCTTTCATTCATTTAGTAATGAAAACATAAATTCATGTATCTATACATAGATATATATACATACAAATTGTACACACACACATTCATGTATATACAGGCTTACTTTATATATATGTATGTATTCAAAAATATAAAAATGTATATACAGATAACATACAACAACAGACTATATACTGCTGTTTTGTATATATTCACTTGTGCTTACGATGTGTTGGTGCATGCATGTCCGCATGTATGTATGTATCTATACATGGACAGGTATGATATATATATATATATATATATATATATATATATATGCTATATATGCATATATATATATATATATATAT
>NC_068985.1:83429419-83432788 GCF_001194135.2 Octopus bimaculoides
ATATATATATATATATATATATATATATATATATATATATATATATATATACACTCATATTTATACTGACATCATTTCCACACTTCATTAACTGTGTCCTGCTCTGTCTCCACCAGCTACCAAACCCGTTCTTCCCTCCCGCAAAAATATACATTAAATACCTAAATAGCATAGAAACACATCAAAGCTATTTGGTAACATGAAGTTCTATTCTTTAATACAGTCAAACGCAAACAAACAAACAAATATATAAATGGTGAAAGTCTTGGTTTTTGACTTTTCATTAGGGAACTCCTCTCTTCATTACTTGAAGAAGAGCTGCGTTATGTAGTTATATTTTTTCCATTGCCATGTTTTTTTTTTTTTGGTTATTTTTCAGTTTTTGTTTTGTTACACTGTTCTTGTTTATCTTTCTGTCCCCTGTTTTCACTTATGTTTTCTTGGATGCAATCTTCTTTGTTCAATTAGATGCAGCAATTTATCTAAGGTAAGCCATTAGAACATTCAGGTCCAAGATTTATCTTATCTATGTAAACACAATTGGATGAATGCCCCTTATTATCTATATGTATGCTACACATAGATACATACAGATCTACATGCATGCGTGTGTGTGTATGTGTGTGTGTGTATGTTTGTGTGTGTGTGTGTGTGTGTGTGATTAAGTATATGTATATTAGTTTTGAGTCATCATTTTTTTCTTATAATTTTCCTTAGTTATTTTTGTTTGTTTGTTTTTCTTTCCTGATAAAGAAAGGCTCAAAGCCACATGAAAACAGATGAAGATTGACTCTGGCAATTATGATGGAGAAGTAGGGGAGACTGTAAAAAGATTGTGATGATGATGATGATAACGATAATGATGATGATGATGAGGAGGATTGCGATGATGTTGATGATGTCACTGGTGATCATGATAACACAGGAAATAATTCTGATCATCATATGTTCAAGACGGTGTGTACAATGAAGATGATATTGATAATGATGATGATGATGATGATGATGATAATGATAATACTGATGATGTCGATGACAATGATGAAGATGATTATTATTGTTTTTGGAGATAGCATGTTATTATTACTATCATCATTATTAATTTTTGTGGGGAGGCTCGCCATTATCACAATCGTGTTGGCTATTATTGCTGTTGTTTGCTTGTGGGTTGAAAAGTATCGCACATTTTCATTATGATTATCATCTTAATAAAAGTAGTGCATGAATATAAACAGTAATATTGAAAACAACAACAATAGCTATACTACTATAAAAGCTATGAATAATAATAATAATAATAATAATGATAATAATAATAAGAAGAAGAAGAATGATGATGATGATAATGATAATAATAATAATAATAATGGTGATGTTTCTTATATTGGTCACAGGGGACCCAAGATGTGGCAGACAAGACAAAGGTGAAATACATGATAAAATGACAAACAAGAAACAATGGGTGTGATTTACATTAACCATAAGGATGAGATTAATAACAAGAAGAAGAAGAACAACTACCATAAGGGCAATAACGACAACAATAATAATAATTTCGTTTGTTTGCAGCAGAGAGGGACAGATGAAGGAGACATTACAAAGCTTGGCTTGGTTATAATAATAATGATGACAATAATGAACAAAGGCAAATAATAATAATAATAATAATAATAATAATAATAATAATAATAATAATAATAATAATAATGATGATGATAATGATAATAAATTATAATTTAGACACAAGGTGAACAATTTTTGAAGGGGAGAGAGCTAGTTGATACCATTGACCCCAGTATAACTTTTGTATTGTTTTTTTTTGTTGTTGGTTTGATGATAATGTTCTGAATGATGTCTTATATATATGTACAATAGCACGTTAATAATAATAATAATAATAATAATAATAATAATAATAATAATGTTTGTAATAACTACAACAACAACAACAACACTTTTCAAAATTAACAGTGGTAATAACAAGACAACAATGACAATAGGGATAATAATGTGCCTATTAGATTTATGACCGTGATGATTATGATGATGATGGTTATGATTATGATTATCATAATAATGATGATGATGATGATAAAGAGGAGGATGCTTGTCATTAATATTTTTGTTGTTGCTATTATCCTCAACGATGTTCTTTTTTTATTATCATGGACATTACTTTTGATGACACTACCACTACTACTACTACTACTACTACTACTACTACTACTACTACTACTACTACTACTACTACTACTACTACTACTGTTGACATATTTGCGTGTTTCTGCTTTTGTCAGCATCTTTATCATCATCATTATCATCATTGTAATAGTAATAATAATAATTACCATCCTCACCATCATTGCCATCATCATCATTATTGTCACACCACCACCACCACCACCACCACCACCAAGAATGCCATCGTTGTCATCACTATCATCATCAACATCATCATCATCTCCAAGTTCAGTCATTCACTGTCCTCAACCACCCACCACCACCACAATCACTTCTCATCACCAAAATGAGATTTCTTCAGTTATTTCCTTTGAGTAATAATAATAATGATAATAATAGGAAGAGCCTTCAAAAATAAGTATATTGGAGTGGGGAGATTAAGGAGATTTCCTTACTCTGGGAGAGGAAAGAGAAAGAAGGAGCTGGATCAGTAGGGTGGAAAAGGAAGAAGTGTTCATATTGTCTGGGGTGTTATGGTGAAGTTGCTGTAGGTAATGTCCATGGTAAGACTAAATGATTTGCAGTTTTGTTTTACCATATAAAACACACACGTGCATGTGTATATATACAGATATATACGTATGTATGTATGTATGTATGTATGTATGTATGAGGCACATGGCTCAGTGGTTAGAGCGTCGAGCTTACGATCGTGAGGTTGTGAGTTCGAATCCCGGACCGGGCTGCGCGTTGTGTTCTTGAGTAAGACACTTTATTTCATGTTGCTCCAGTTCACTCAGTTGTAGAAATGAGTTGCGACGTCACTGGTGCCAAGCTGTATCGGCCTTTGCCTTTCCCTTGGATAACATCAGTGGCGTGGAGAGGGGAGGCTGGTATGCATGGGCGACTGCTGGTCTTCCATAAAACAACCTTGCTCAGACTTGTGCCTGGGAGGGTAAGTTTCTAGGTGCAATCCGATGGTCAGTCATGACCGAAGGGGGTCTCAGCATTTATGTATGTATGTACGTATGTATGGAAATGTATGTATGTATTCATGTATGTATGTATAAATAAATAAATCAATTAATTAATAATTCTTCTCTAGACAATATCTGAAATTGAACCAGAAATCATAAATGATATCACAAAGAAATTTCAAGATAATTTTTTGTTCTGTTTTTTTTTGGG
>NC_068985.1:83432874-83436044 GCF_001194135.2 Octopus bimaculoides
GGCGGGGTCATGATGTTAACACAGATGTAAACATTTTTATTTGTTACTCAAGAATATTCCATACATGAATTCATATTTTTACGGGTAAAAGGAGAATGGGGTGTTGTGATGTTTATGCCTTATTTTAGAGATGTTTTCAATGTCCCTAATGGGAACTCTCTGCAACTAAAAATCAGACGTTACTCATCACTTTGGAATATAAGAATCGATTCAGACCAAAGGGAACTCAAGCTTTTATATGTTTGATCAACTTGTTAGAAATCTCGGCCAAATTTCTGTCAGAAGAAACCTCTACTGTCTTAAAAAACAAAACAGTGGTTTCCAATTTTGTCACAAGGCCAGTAATTTTAGGGGAGAAGATAAGTCAATTAGATTGACCCCATACTCAACTGGTGCTTATTTTATCAACCCCAAAAAGATGAAAAGCAAAGTCAACCCTAATGGAATTTGAACTCAAAACATAAAGATGGATGAAATACTGCTAAGCATTTTGCCTGGTGTCCTAATGATTCAGCCATATACGAAGGACAGATTCAATTAAGTATTTCAAGATACACAATGTCTGAAAAAAAGAAAACCGGATGGTCACAGGTGGAGTGGCTTTGATCATAGGTCTACTCTGGCCTAGAGACAAAAAGAAACAAAATTTATTTGGTTGTTTGATCTGTGAGAAATAATAATCAAATTCATTGAGATCTCAACCTGCTATTTAGAAAAAGAAAAGATATATTATATGAAAAAGACAGGATGATCATGGCTGGCACACCTTTGATTATAAGTCCACTGAGTCAGGGCTGATTTGGATCTAAATAAAAGCAACAATATATCAAATTTAACTACTGAAGTTGATTCTTTCGGCTAAAAGTTTTTCAAGATGGTGTCCAAGCATGGCCACAGTCTAATGACTGAAACAAGTAAATGATAAAAGATAAAAGATATAGTCACAACATTTCTACCTGGTTAACTCTTTAGCATTTAAACTGGCCATATCCAGCCGAAATATTCTACCTGTTTTATGTTCAAACTGGCCATATCTGGACTCTCATAACAACCTTACAATATCATTCTAAATTTAACAGTTACCTCTTCAAAATCTCAAAGCTATTAGATAATGCATGACTAATACTAGGTAATGTGAGTAAATAAGCATTACTTTTGACAGAGTAATCTGAATGCTAAAGGGTTGCTTTACAAGCATGTGACTTCAGATTTGTAGCATCATGGGCAAGTGTCTTTTACTATAACCCTGAGACAGTCAGTGAACTTTGGTGATTCAGCAAAACAGAATGATAGAATAAGTACCAGGATTTTTAAACAATAAGTAGTCAATTTTTTTGGTATTTTTATTTATTTATTTATTTATTTATTTATTTATTCAAGCAAAGAATTAATGAAGCATTGCAAACTGTTTTTGTTTAAGCAATAATAAACATCTTTCAAAGTTGCTGATGTGTTTTCTCCCCTTCACTTTGTATTACTCACAATGGAGAAACATTTCTCATGGCCCCAGCAGACAAAATGGAAAAGGTGTTGCCCTGGATGATAGTGAGGAAGATTTGCTGAAACAGCCACTCTGACTCGTGGGGCTTGCACTTGCTAACTGCAATTTCTGTCCCGACAGCTGTGAGCAGGGATATGATCCAGGGACCAAGAACGCCAGAGATCTCAACTTGCACCGGCTCAGCCAGCACCTAGGAATAGCAACTGTCCAATGACTGAAACAAGTAAAGGGTAAATGATTGAAGATAAAGGATACAGCTGTTTATTTACAAATTGTTTTAGGTACTTATCTACCTAACACATAACATTGCACTTATGTTGAGCAGACATTGTCATATTCCGTGTGAGACTGAATCTCCCTGAGAACTACATTAATGTCATGCATATCTGTGGAGTACTCAGCCATATGTGAGTTAATTTTATCCTCGTGTGGTAATGAAAAGTGAAATTGACATCCAATATTTGCTGTATCTATGTATGAAATTTTCTTTGGATTTATGTATCTACTATCTCTCTCACTTTCTCTCTTCTTCTTTCACTTCCTGTGTGTCACTCTTCTCTTCCGCTTCTGATTTAACAATGTGTATATGTATCTATGTATCTACTTCTCTTGTGATGTGATAAGCATTTAAAAGCACAAAACGAATGCCGTCACCACTCACTGTCTCTTTCACTCTCTCTCTTTCTCTCAATTTTTCTCTCTTTCTCACTCCCTTTCTTTCTCTCTTTCTCTCTCACTCTCTTTCTTTCTCTCTGACGTCCTCTCTGAAATATTTAAAAACAAAACAAATGCCATCACCACTCACTGTCTCTTTCATTCTCTCTCTTTCTCTCAATTTTTCTCTCTCTCTCACTCCCTTTCTTTCTCTCTTTCTCTCTCACTCTCTTTCTTTCTCTCTGATGTCCTCTCTGAAATATTTAAAAACAAAACAAATGCCATCACCACTCACTGTCTCTTTCACTCTCTCTCTCTCTCTTTCTCTCTTTCTTCCTCTCTGAAACACTTAAAAACACAAAATGAATGCTGTCACTACTCACTGTCTCTTTCACTCTCTTTCTCTCTTTCTCTTTCTTTCTTACTTCCTCTCTGTCCTCTTCTCTCTCGCTTTAGCACTTTTTTGAAGTAAGTGTGACACACACATCAGGTACGTACAAAAACAAAAAATTAGCATATTAATATTATTGATAATACTAACAGTATCAACAAAAAGCAAACACAACTGCTACTAAACAAATATCTACAACAACTACTATTGCAACTACAATAACAACAGCATCAAGAACAATAAAATATACCAGAACCTGACTAAATGAATGCAGTGATGCTAATGACAGAAATGTGACAGAGTAGTTGTTCTTGGAAGATGGATTGGTGGGTGAAGAGAAAGATTTCAAGGCAGGAGACATGACAAGACAGATGGATTGATACATAGTTGGGCAGATACACACATGCACGTTCACACATACACACACATGTCTACCTGCCTAAATACTTATGTGTGTCTGTGTTTGTATGCATACGTGTGTGTGTGCATGTGTGTGCGTGTGTCCATCTGTCTATTTTCCAATATATATTTTCTCATACATATGTACATCTGTTTAGCGACCTACCTACCAATATACATATATATATACATATATATATATATATACATATATATATATATATA
>NC_068985.1:83436374-83443813 GCF_001194135.2 Octopus bimaculoides
TATATATATATGAATACATGAGTGCATGTATACAAAGATAGAGAACAAGATAGATTGAAAGAGAGTGAACAAACAGAATTATGTATGTATGCATGTATGTGCACATGTGCATGTGTATGTATATACAGAGAGACAGACAGACAGAAAGAGAGACTGTGCAAGATAGACAGAGACAATGACAGAGAGAAAAAGCAAACAAAGATGATGTGGGCAGGTGGTAGTAGGGGAAGATGAAGCAGTTGGCCTAAATGAGTCAGATGGAAAGTTTAATAGTGAAATTTTTAAAATAAATGTTGAAATGCTAATGAAATTGCAAAGTAGCTATGGATTGCAAAGCTGTCTGCAGTGCAGCAGAATAGCTTAAACCAGGGGACAATGGCCGTTGTTGACACAGCATATATATATATATATATATATATATATATATATATATATATATGTACACATATGCATAAATACATACATATATACGTCAACATACATACATGCATATGCACATACACAGATATGTGAGCATGCATACATACATACATACATATGTATGTACAAATGAATGGATGGATGGATAGATGGATGGATGGATGGATGGATGGATGGATGGATCTTTGCTAGAAATAGTCTCTAAGGCTAGCTGACTTTTACAAACAGTTAGACAAACAGACAGACAAAATAAATGAACAAAAGATTTAGTAAAATAAGTAAAGAAATAAATGATGAAATAAATAATAAAATGAAATGAAATTGATGGAATAGATTAAATGTGTAAAAAAGAAGTAAAGTGTGAGGTTTGGATCTCGAACTGTAAAGAACTAAAGTGGTAGAGAGAAAATGGATAGGGAAAGAGACCGAGAGAGAGACAGATAGACAGAGACAGAGAGAGATGAACAGGCGGATTGTGTGTGTGTGTGTGTGGCTTGGATTATTTTCAAAGAAGGGTAAAAAGAGTTCTATCAACAATGGTGATGTGGTGAGAATAAGAAAGAAAGAAAAACAAAAGAAGATAGAGAGAGAGAGAAAGAGAAACGGACAGACAGAGAAGAAAAACGAGAAATTGTGTGAATAAGAATTAACAGATAAGTAGATGTGCTATAGGAAGAAGAGAATTGGTTACACACACATGCACACACACACATATATATGACTTTTCCAACTTTTTCCAAATGTCCCGTAGAAGGAGTCATAACCCTGAAATATATATCTATATATATATATATACATGTATCTTTACTTACATATAATCTATATGCATATATGAATATATACATGACATAAATATATATATATATATATATATATATATATATATATATATATATATATATATATATATATATATATATATATATATAGAGAGAGAGAGAGAGAGAGAGAGACAGACAGACAGACAGACAGACAGATAGTTAGTTGCTGTATGGTTAAGTAATTAATCTCCAAATCCTGTGGTACTGAGTTCACTTCCATTGTACATCAATTTCGGCAAGTGTCCCCTATTATTGCCTTTGGCCTGCTAAAACCAACCATATAAGTGGATGTAGTAGGCAGAAATTTAGATTAAAAAGCTCATCAAATGTGTGTGTGTAATGATTTTCATCTGATGCATGTAATTGGTGAAAGTTCATTGAAATCTGTGTAAGGAAACATTTAAAATACCAGTAACCTGTTTTCTGTAATCATTTCAACTCTTGACTAAACAAGATGCAGTTCAGTTTTTTGCCAAGGTAGAATGCCACTGATGCTCTTTTTTTTCAATGACAACTGCAAGATAAGTGTCAAATTTAAAAGTAAGCCACTGTACTTGGCATTCACTGATTGACCTACAGA
Organism: Octopus bimaculoides; assembly: GCF_001194135.2. Classification (NCBI taxonomy): domain Eukaryota; kingdom Metazoa; phylum Mollusca; class Cephalopoda; order Octopoda; family Octopodidae; genus Octopus; species Octopus bimaculoides. Next base: position 83,438,196 of record NC_068985.1, read on the forward strand.
AAACCTTCTGGTGGCTCTGGTGAAACTTGGGTAAGATAATGGCTTCTAAGAACCAGAAAGGCAATGCACAGGGATGCTGGTATTAAAGTGAGAGATAGCAATGAGTACAGCAATGAGTACAGCAATGAATTTAGAGTACAAGAAAGAGTTAACCAGGGCTCATTCCTCATTCATCATAGTCCTCCAGGCCATAACAGAGAAGTTAAAATCAGTTGTCATTGGGAACTATTGTATCCTGATTACTTTGTTCTTACTATGGAACTGTTGTAAAACTAGATAAGAAATTCTAGGTGTGGAAGCAAAACCTGAAAGGAAAGAGCTTTAAAATTAATTTAGTAAAAACCAAAATTCCTTGGAAATAAGAAAACAAACAAGATTTTACTACCTTCATACATGGGAAAGGTGTTGGTAGAAATCCTACTTAGTGTACCCAGCACGAGCTATGGACACGCACAAGCAGTGCAGTGGAATCAAAGGAAGGTTAAAGAAGAAAATAAACTTCTATTGTATAGTGAAACTGTATACCCCTTCCATTAAAAAAGTGATTGCAGCCAACCATTATAAATAGACCAGTAACTGGTCGAGAGAAGGGGTCAAGAGAAGAAGCCAAAGTGCCACATAAAAAACACTGGTGTGGGTGCTGGGGCCACGTAAAAAGCATTAGTGCTCATGCCACTTAAAAAGCACTGGAGATGGTCAGAAGGTCGAGAGTATGTGAAGACGGTGTTGATAGTCATGTCTGTGCCAATATAACAATTATACTGTGATACTGAGTGGCTGTTATATCAATCCACTCTTTTGAGGATAATAACACTGTATGATTGGAGGTTGTACAGTGTCAGATAGAACCATTCTATTGATGAGTTCAGAATATAACAATATTTGTCAGAGTGTCAACTATTGTCTAAAGACAGATACAACAGTGCCAAAATACTGCTTTACAGCTACTTCGTATGTGGCAGATGTGCCAAAGGCATAAACATTAAGTACCCATGGAAAAGAGACCCTCTCAAATGCCCAGGAAATTTCCTACTGGTAGAAGATATTTTCTGTTACCTAGGTGACCTAATTAGCCAATGGAAAAGGAGGTTCTGAAAGTATAGTTGCTAGAGTAAGAATTGGAAGGTAAAATTTCAATGAGTTATAACCTCTGTCCCTAAAAAAAGGTCTCTCTTTCAAAGTGAAAGGCAGATTGTACACTGCATGTGTACGAACATCAATTGATCACTGGGGTCGATTTTAATTGATTATCCCCTTCCCCTGGTCCTTGTGTCAGGGAATAAAATAAAGTAAAATAGCATAAAATAAAGTATTTATGTCATCACATTTAAGAATGTGTCCAGTGCTTGATATTGCTTGTACCTCTACTAAAAGGAAGAAGTCTAATATTCTTTATATGCAAAAAAGTAGGTTCATATGAGTGTTCTGAGGGTGAGAGGTGAATTAAATAGTGTGAAGCAGTTATATGACATTTTAGGGTCAACTGTGAAAATGATATTAAGTGAAATGCTTGTCCTATTTCTGTGTATTCTGTCCTCTCACATGTCCAAATGATATCATAACATGATCAGAGAAGATTGGTGCAGCAGTCTGGTCATGTGACAATTGAGTAAATAAACATTGTTCAGAGCCAAAATTATATAAAAAAATTATTAATATTTTATCTCCATGTATGATTGTGTATATGAATATGTATGCATATATGAATACTGAGCAGTAACTTTTAAAAACACACACGCACACACACACACACACATATATTTATATACACACACATACATATACCTATACACACACACACACACATCTACACACACATATATGCTTAAAAATATACCACCATCATTGTACATCTGCTTTCCATAGAGAATTGCATGATTAACATATTTACATTCACAATGTTATTAAGAATGGCTATGTATATCATCATTTTTACACTTACAATTTTATGTGCACATAATTTATGATTGATTTGTATGCTTCACTAAAACATTTGTTTGCTGAATTCTATAAGCAACAACTACCATTATTGTTTAGATACATTGATCCAGGTTTAGCTTTGACTGAAGAGACACAACTAGGTTAAAACACTGGTGTCTCAAAGTTCATATATGTCAATGAACTCAATATATTGTTTGAAAGAAGGTGTTCTTCAAAGGTAAAAGCGGTTAACATATTTACATTCAAATTTGCCAGAGCATATTTAAAATAAGAACACAATATGTGACACATTACTGTGCTTGAGAAGTCTTGCCCACCACAACAGAATTGAGATCCTAAAGCCAAAGTGCCACATAAAAAGCACTAGTATGGGTGCTGAAGCCATGTAAAAAGCTTTAGTGCTCATGCCACTTAAAAAGCACTGGAGGTGGTGCCACATAAAAATTACCCTGTACACACTGTGGAGTGGTTGGCATTAGGAAGGACATCCAGCTGTAGAGACAAAACCAAAGCAAACTATGAAACTTGGTGCACACCCATGACCTTGCCAGCTCCTGTCATGCTGTCCAACCCATGCCAGTGTGGAAAACAGATGTGAAATGTTGATGATGATGGCGGTGGTGGTGGTTGTTTACACAGCCATTTCTGAAATAGATATCAGATCATCTTTGAATGTTATCTCTGATAGACCAGTATCACATCTGGATGAAGGTTTATGTCTCACCTACCTTCAACCCAGAGTTAAAATTAATCTCTTATCCACTTATCACCATAAAACTGGATTTAAATGTCAGGATTTTTAAAATCCCAATCTATTTAGGTATTTAGGAGATATCTATATTTAAAAAATGACTAACTCTCTCAGATTTTGTTTGGTTATTCATTTATTGGTTTCAGTAATTTGAGTATGGTCAAGCTGGGGCACTGCTTTCGAATGGTTTCTCACTTTTCTTTCATATTTGAGCATACCAACCACTCCTCTGCAGAGCTCATTTCATTTCGGTATTTACTTTATCGATTCTCATTTGTTGATTGCTAGGTTATATTCTTCACATAAAAGGGCCACTGCTAGACACACTAGTTTAGATCAGTGAATAATAAGCACAGATACATACATACATGCATACAAACATACATACATATACATGTCTATACATGTGCATGCATGTGTGCATGTTTGTAACTGTGTGTACATGTATGATGGGATTCTGCACAGTTTCCTGTTGCCAAATTTCTCTCACAAGGCATTGGTCAATCTGAATCTTCCATATAAGATGCTTATCCAACATACTGCATTGCAGGGTCAAAACCAGAAACATCCAGTTGTGAAATGAACTTCTAAATTACATAACTAAACCTATGTTTTGTTTATGTGTGTGTGTGTGTGTGTATGTGTATTTATACACACACACACATACATACATACATGTATATATATATATATATATATATATATATATATATATACTTTATTCTTTTACTCGTTTTAGTCATTGCAGCCATGCTGGGACGCTGCCTTGCAGAAACTTAGTCAAATGGACTAATGCCAGTACTTTTTTTTTTTCTTAGCCTGATACTTATTCTATTGATCTCTTTTGCCAAACTGCTAAGTTATCAGTCTGTAAGCCCATCATCACTAGTTGTCAAACAGCGGTGTGGGACAAACAGAGACACAAAAATACACAGACACACACACACACACACACACACACACACACACACAAACAATGGGCTTCTTTCAGTTCTGTCCACCAAACCCAATCACAAGGCTTTGGTTGCTCTGAAGCTGTAGTAGAAGACGTTTACCCAAGGTGCCATGCAGTAGGACTGAACCTGGAACTATGTGGTTATATATATCAAATGAAAAAAAGAATTAAGGTTCCAGGCAAAATATTTTATAAGCTCTCCTTAAAGAAAAATAAGCCAGGTTAACAAAATTGGTCTGAGATAGATGTAGATATCCAGGTCTTCTGTAATTTAACATGCCTTCACCTGATCAATTTGTAAATCAAAAGTTCAGTCACCAATTAAAATTGGCATGTTGTTACAACAGAGTATAATAGAAAAGGTACAAAAGTAATGAAAATTTATACATTTTATTTTAGCTAGCTTACACATGTTTCTAATTATTTAGGAAAATCATAATTTGCTAGTATAATAATATTTATGGCTTAGCTGTGAAGAATATAAATGGAGTAAGTCTGTTCTCTGTTTCATTTGATTGATTGATTATAAGATTGATTAATATATGTGACTACTGTACTAGGGAATTATGATTCTGCTATCTTATCAGAGACGTGTGTAAGCTAGCTGGAAGAAAATGTTTAAATTGCCATCACTTTTGTACTTTTCCTTTTGTATATATTCATACATACATACATACAAACACACGTGTACATATTGACATGGGTGTATGTAGATGTATATCTTCTGAATTACTAATGTCTCTCTAGTTACTATACATCAATTTATTTGCATGTTTTCCATCATTATCTTCATCACCATCCTCATCATCATTACCCCCACTACCAATACTACTACCACCATCACTTTTCATCATTATTATTATCATCATTATTGTTATTTTTGCTAATTATTATTTTATTTTAGGATAGGGAGTGTCTTATTTATTCTTTTATTTTTATTTATTTCATTTTATTCATTTACTGTCATTTGTCGAGTGAAATAAAATGTGTTGTTTGAACATAATACTTCTACTGAAATTTAGCCATAGCATTGCTAGAAAGGAAAACAAAAAATAATAAAATAAAGAAAATATAAAAAAATGCAGCATAATATGAGTACTAATACATAAATAATAATAACAACAATAATAATAATAATAATAATAATAATAATAATAATAATAATAATAATAATAATAATAATAATAATAATAAATAACTACTACTACTATCACTAATAATAATAATAATAATAATAATAATAATAATAATAATAATAATAATAATTTTGTTTATGGAAAATTTTTTTAGTAAACTGATAAAACAATGAAAATAGATATTGATAATTTTTTAAAATATATTTATGTTTTTTTTTTCATTTGAGAATGAGTAGAATTATAAAAAAAAAGAATGGAAAAAAAATTAAATTATTAGCAAACAGCAAAATCAAAATACAATTTAAAAATACTGAAAGTATTTTGTTTGGACAATGTTTTATACTAAAACATTGTCTGATTGCTTTTAATAAGTTTAGAATGCTGGGGTCTTTTTGTTTTTTTTTCATTTTTGAATAATTTAATTTTTGTAAATGTACATGTATGTAAACATGTGTATGTATGTGTTCATTTAAATGTGTGTATGTTTGTAGGTATGTTGTGTTTGTTTATTTTAGTTTTATTTTTTCATGGTTAATTATTCTTATTTATTTTCATATTTTTGTTCTGGTTTATCTTAATATTCCTTGAGGGTGCGGGTGGGGGTCTTAATTTCAAAAAATGGGAGTTTTACACAGAGAACTTGGTATGGCACGATTAATTGATTTGTACAGGTCTTTTTCTCTCCCCCTCTCTCTCCCTCTAACTATGTTCTCTCATCCTGTCTCCTATTTCAGTATTCTCTCTCTGTCATTCCTTCTTTAATCCTCTCTGTTTTCTCTCTCTTTCTTTCTCTCTCTCTCTCTCTCTCTCTCTCTCTCTCTCTCTCTCTCTCTCT
>NC_068985.1:83443823-83445927 GCF_001194135.2 Octopus bimaculoides
TATAGTGTGTGAGATAGATAGATAGATAGAGATAGAGAGAGAGAGAGAGAGAGAGAGAGAGAGAGAGAGAGAAAGAGAGCAAGCATGTTTGTGTGGTGGGCTTCATCCTTATAACACATACATTCATGTGCACATGAAGATATATATATATATTATCAGGAAATAATAAATCCAAAAGTGAAGCACACTCCAAGTTATAGATCAATAGAGTAGATAGATAAAGATAGTCATAGCCAGTCTAAGGTGTTACCCTGGGTTTCACATCCATAAAGTGCTTAGATTTACAATGTTTCTTCAGACCTTAATGGTCAGTGGTCTATAACCTCTCTTCAAAATGGAGGGAGGAAAGGCCTTATGGCCACTTGTCAAACACACAGATAAAGGAGAAGGATTAAGCAGAAAGGATTGTCTCCTTTAGACTGCTATCAGTAATCAACCTGGTCATTTTATATGTCCCAGGACTTCAGTAGGAATCTCCTAAAGTGTAAACAAGGGCCAAAGACTTCCGTCCTGGAATTTAAGATAATCCCTGGCTCAATGGAATTCTTTAATATTTCCCCTCTACCCAGTTTTACTCATTAGGTTTGGATTTCCTCAAGGCTATATGAAAAGATACTTTCCCAAGGTTCCATGAAGTGGGGTTGAACCTAGAATGTAATAATTGCAAAGCAGTCTCTTTAACCACTCACTCTCAGATATACACACATATATAAACAAGCATTTGCTCTCCATTTTGTGTGCTAATATGCAGCGATAAAAAAGGCAGTGATCTGGCAGAATCATTAGCATGCCGAGCAAAATACTAAGTCCTTTTATCTGTCTTCATCTTGTATGTTTGAATTCTGCCAAGGCCAACTTTACTTTACATTCTTTTGGGTCTATAAAGTAAGTACCAGTTGTGCACTGGGGCTGATATAATCAACTTGAGCCTCTTTTGAAATTGCTGGCCTTGTGTCAAAATTTGAAATCAATATTCATAGATGAATGAAGGAAGCAAGTTGGTAGAATCATTAGCTGGTTGAAGTGCTTAACAGCATTTCATCTCTCTTGGTCAACTTTGCCATTCATCATTTTGGATCTGATAAAATAAGCACCAGTTGTGCACTGGGGTTGATGTAATCAACTTACCCCTCAGCCCCAGAATTGCTGGCCTTGTGCCAAAATTTGAAACCAATATTTCTGAGCAAATAAGGTGGTGAGCTGGCAGAATTGTTAGCATGCCGGGACAAAATGATTCATCTGCCTTTATGCTCTGAGTTCAAATTCTGCTGAAATCAGCTTAGCCTTTCATCCTTTCAGGGTTGATAAAATAAATACCAGTCATGCACTGGGGTTGATGTAATTGACTTAAACCTTTTCCTTGTACTAAAATTTGAAACTAATATGTGTGTGATCAAGTTCCTTTCGAGTGTTGGGCTTCATGGAGGCAATGACTATGACCTTTGGCATTATGTTGTGCTTGAGAATAAAACCTATCAAGCCAAGCAAAATCACAGTTGTGACAGATACCGGTGTCGTGCAAATGGCACCTGTGCCAGTGGCATGTAAAAACACCCATTGCACTCACAGAGTGGATGGCATTAGGAAGTGCATCCAGTCATAGAACACCATGCTAAATCAGACTGGAAACTGGCACAGCCTTCTAGTGTGCCAGCCCAGTCAAACCGTCCAACCCATACCAGCATGGACATCAGACGTTAAATGATGATGATGATGGTGAATGAGTAGCTTTTAACTCTATTATGCATACAGAAACTTCTCCTCGCATGCATGCATGCTTTATTATGCATGCACACATGCTTTATTATGCATGCACGCACACATATATACAAACACACATGTATAATGTTGCTTGTATGCATTTAAATAACACACACACATGTGAATGCATGCACTGGTGCATTTACAAGTACTCACACATGACAAACAATTTACACTCACAAGTATATTCATATATATATGTAAACACATACAAGGACTCTCTATCTCTCTCACATGCACACACACACACAAATGCACAAACGTACACACATACATACATACATACATATATATATATACATACATATATATATATATATATATATATATATATATATATATA
>NC_068985.1:83446226-83448263 GCF_001194135.2 Octopus bimaculoides
ACCACCACCACCACCACCACCATCACCACCACCACTACCACCACCACCAATACTACCATTACCACCAACACTATTATCATCATCATCATCAGCAGCAGCAACACCAACACCATAATATTTTCAGTTCCTTGCTCAGAAAGCAATTAGCAATTTTTGTTAAATCTCTCTTATTTCATCTGATTCCATTCTTTTCACACTCATTTCGTTCCTTGTAGCAATTTCCCCCACTGTTGTTTGTCATTGTTGTTAATATTGTTATCATTGTTGTTGTTGTTGTTGTTGTTATCATCATCCTCATCATCATCATTATCATCACCATTATCACCATCATCATCATCGTCATCATCATTGCTTTCATAATCGTCTGATAATCTTTGCTGGCTAACCCACCTAATCATATGGTTGAGACAGTTAACTCTTCTCAAGCACAACCTCTTCTGATTCTGGCTACTGGAATCTTTTGTTATCATTGTTGTTATTGGTGGTACTTAACTTGTTGTTGTTGTCATTGTTTTTGCTTGTATTTAGCAGTGGTAGTGGTGGTGGGTCAGTCCCTCTGTTGCTGTTGTTATTGTTGTTACTATTGGTGGTGGTAGTGGTGGTGGTGGTGTTACTGCTGTTGTCGTTGTTCTTGTCATTGTTATTCTCATTGGTAATATTGTTCCTTGTTAAGGTGGCGAGCTGGCACAATCATTAGCATAAGCCAGGCAAAATGGTTAGTGGCATTTCTTTCTATCTTTACATTCTGAATTCAAATTCCATCGTGCTTGATTTTGCCTTTCATCCTTCCGGAGTCGATAGGTAACAATATAATCAACTTACTCTGTACCCCCAAAAAATAACTAGACTTGTACCAAAATTTTAAACCATGAAGCCGCAAGCTTGCAGAATTGTTAGCATAAGTAGTGCAAAATGCTTACTGGCATTTCATCTGCCTTTATGTTCTGAGTTCAAATTCCACTGAAGGCCAACTTTAACTTTCATCCTTTAGGGGTTGATATAATAACTACCAGTTAAACACTGGGGTCAATAAAGCAAAGCTTATTTGCCAACATAATGTGGCAGTCTTGGTTGGGACAAATGTTACTGTTGTTTAGCCCCAGGAAATATTGTCTCCAGCTGACTATACAACACAGCTGGAGACGATGTTTCCTGGGGCTAAACAACAGTAACATTCATCCCAACTGAGACTGCCACATTATGTTGGCAAATAGGTTTGCTTTAAAGTACTGTTACTGAATGTCTCTCGTTGTGAGATTTAGAAATAATAATGTTTCTACTGGGGTTAATCAGCTTACTCTCTACCCCTAAAATAACTAGACTTGCACCAAAATTTAAAACCATAAGGCAGTGAGCTTGCAGCATTGTTAGCATAAGCAGAGCAAAATGCTTAGTGACATTTCATCTGTCTTCACATTCTGAACTCAAATTCCACTAAAGGTCAACTTTAAATTTCATCCTACTGGAGTTGATAAAATGAGTACCAGCTGAATACTGGGGTCAGTGTAATTGACTTACTCTCTACCCCCAAAATAACTAGACTTGTGCAAAAATTTAAAACTATAAGGTGGCAGAATCACTTGTATGAACAAGCAAAATACTTAGCGGCATTTTGTCCGTTTTTACATTCTTTGTTCAAATTCCACTGAGGTTGTCTTTGCCTTTCGTCCTTTTGGGGAGGTTGGTGAAATAAGTATCATATGAGCACTGGGGTCGATGTAATTGACTTAGCCTCTCTCCTGACATAACTAGACTTGCATGAAAAATCTTAAAGCAAGAGGTTGTGAGCTGGCAGAATCATTAGCAGAAGCCAGGCAAAATGGTTAGCAGCATCTCTTTCTGTCTTTATATTTTGAATTCAAATTCTGTGAAGATTGACTTTGCCTTTCACCCTTTCAGAGGTCAATAAAATAAGTACCAGCTGAGCAATGGGGTAGATGTAATCAACTATTCCCCTCCTGCCGAAATTACTGACCTTGTGCCAAAATTGAAATCAGTATTGCTACTTGTTGTTGTTAATGGTGGTGGTGGTGGTGG
>NC_068985.1:83448501-83453501 GCF_001194135.2 Octopus bimaculoides
ATTGGTAACCTGATCCAAATGATCTTAAGAGCCCGAAGGCTTTCAAAGGATCCTTGATCCATTTTTTTTCATTCATATAAAGGTGTTTGCTTCCCAACTACAAGGTTCTGAGTTCAGTCTCCTTGAGGAAGTGTCTTCTACTATAGCCTCAGGCCAACCAAAGCCTTGCGAGTGGATTTGGTAAAAGGAAACTGAAAGAAGCCCATTGTGTGTGTGTGTGTGTGTGTGTATGTATATATATATATATGTGTGTGTGTGTGTGTGTGTGTCTTTGTGTCTGTGTTTGTCCCCACCACCTTTCAACAACTGGTATTGTTGTGTTTATGTCCCCATAACTTAACAGTTTGGCAAAACAAAATGATAGAATATGTACCAGGATTAACAATGTGAGATGAAGTGTCTTGCTCAAGAACTCCATGCACCACTCAGCCTGGGAACTGAAACCACAATCTCATGATCATGAGTACAACACCCTAACCACTAGGCCATAATCCCACCCACATACACACATACACCCACGTATGTGTGTATGAGTGTGTGTGTGCATGTGTGTGTGTGTGTGTGTGAGCATGCACATCTATCTGTGTTTGTCTGTATGCATATAGTTGTGTGTGTGTTTGTGTGTGTAGGTAAGGGTAATCTTTTGATCACTGCATATATAAAATGCAAACAAGGAACTAAAAGGGGAAACAAATGGAAAATAAATAAATAAACAATTAAAAATTGGCATCAACAAAAACACAAGAATTTATATTTTTTCATTTGAAGTATTTGATATTTTTTATTTAATTCTTTGTGCATTTTCAAATATAACAATAAAAATATGCTTTTACAGGTAGAAAATGAATTTCTTTTTTTTTTGTTTTTTGTTTTCATCTGAATAACTTGTTTACAGATAAAGTGTTGTTTTTGATAATCTCCTATTTTAGAGAGTTTACTAATGGAGGTTTCAACAATTATCTGAAAGTTACTCTGTGTATATATTTAAGAGTTAAATGAAACGATATGAGATATCTCAAATAATAATAATAATTATTATTATTATAAATATGATAATAATAAAAATGATAATAATGATAATAATAATAATACAGATGATGAATATCATCAGGATAATAATAATAATAATAATAATAATAATAATAATGATGATGATGATGATGATGATGATGATAATGACAAACAAATTCCTGTATTTGTCATTGCTGATTATTAACAGTTGTTAACGATTATTTGTTTACCTTCAGTTTGTTTCACTTTGATGTTCGCCATTTTATGTGTACAATCATCAAAAGATTTCAGCACATATATATATATATATACATACACACACGCATGAACACATACATAGATGTGCATGCTCACATACATATATACACACTATCTCTTGTGTGCATATCTATCTTTCTTTGTCATCAATTTATGCAGAGATAATTTACTATGGAGAAAGAAAATCAACAAACCTACACAAATAACCAACAAAAACTGACCTTAATCTGTCTGTTTTTCTTCTTTTTTATGTTTTTTTTTCCAAAAATGTATTGTTTTCTTAACAGTCACATTTATGAAGGTAATGTGACAATTTAATAATAATAATAATAATAATAATAATAATAATAATAATGATATTTCAAAGAAATAAAAAAATAATAGCAAAATAAGATAACATTAGAATTTTAATCATGAAATTTGCAAATATTCTGCCAATTAAATTTGCTCACTAATGTTATGATTTAATTAGAATATAGCGTTACAGGGATGTTCTTAGGAGATAGGAAGATTTGATTATGCACTTTCCTCATGGCCTAATAACTAACTTTATTATTTTATCTCTCACACGTTGTGTGGTTAGTTTTCTTGAAGAAAGAACTTCAAAAATTGACTAAAAATATAAATCTTCAGCAATGTACATGTGACAACAGATGCATGTCTTTAAATCAACATGCAATAACGTCTGTATGGAACAATAATGTAACTTCTGCTGAGGACCTGTTCATTACAGAGGCCTAAATTCTCTGCAATGAATTCCCTACTGTCTTTAAATTGAGAACATTAAATTGAGGACTTTATTATCTTAATTATACTTGCATCACAAAGCATATGATGTAATTTGTCATGGGTGTGTGAATTATTGTGACTGTTATAACTAAGTATGTTGTCATATACGAAATAAAAAGATTACTATAAAGTTAATTGTTAATTCAGCACCACTTTTAAAGGTATGTTTTATCTTTCATCTGTTTCTTGTTTCAGTTGTTCAAATGCAACCATGCTAGAGCACTACCTTGAAGGGTTCAGCCAAACAAGTTGTCCCCGGTACTTATTTAAAAAAAAAACCTGGTACTCATTCTATGTGTCCCTTTTGCCAAGCAGTAGTGAGGGACATGCACTAAGACATGCATACATGTAGAGAATGCTAGTGTATTCAGAGAGTGAAGTTAGGCATAAGGAGAATTAGATGAAATGTGCAGGAGAGAAGATTGCATTGGTTTGGTCATGTGATGTGAATGGATACTGACAGCACCATAAAGAGGTGTTGATCTCTCAAAGTAAATGGAACAGGTGGAAGAGGATGCCCAGGAAGACATGGGATGAAATACTGAAGAATGACCTCATGACTCTGCACCTTTCAGATGATATGACAAAGGACTGAGATACCTGGTGCCTTGCTGTCCTTCAGTGCAGAAGTGTTAAGGTCACCCTTCATAGTGAAGAGGATTGGCCTTCGAGAGTCCTGTACTGGTGCCACACAAAAGCGTTCATGTCAGTGCCACATTAAAAGCACTCAGCACACTCTGTAAAGTGGTTGGTGTTAGGAAGAGCATCTAGCTGTAGAAACCAAGCCAAATCAGACTGGAACGTGGTGCAGTACTCTAGCCTGCTAATTTTGGTCAAACCATCCAAACTATTCCAACATGGAAAACGGATGTTAGAGGATGATGATGATGATACATACATGGATTGATGATGGCTCTTCACTCATAACCGAAGAAGGCCATCACTGACCAATGTCCATGCAAGATGCCAGCAATGCCTGTGCATGAAGTTAATGCACTAACAGTTGGCTTCACTCAGGTTCATGACTTCCATGCTCACCACAGTGCCCTCCTACTTGAACAGGTATTGGATAATCACCTCATTGATGATTGCACAACCTAAAATTTTAGGTCCAGTAAGGCTTGCACAGCACCTCATGGACCCTCTCCACCTTACTGCCATACTCCAGAGACAAACTGGGGCAAGATATCCAGTGCCTATATGGGTTGCAGGCTCAGGAATGTGGGAGTGCTATGATCTTAAGCACAAACAGAAATCCCCCAGAATATTCAATGCCACTCCCTGCTTATCTGGTTTTATATCAGACTGACCTTCTACTAGAGACATGTTTTAACAAAAGCTGAGGTGTGTCTCACACCCAGTGGTCTCCCAGCACATCAGACACCAAGCCAGAGTTTCTGAGGACCCATGCTATTGCTAGACAGTGGTTGAGTCTACACCAGGTCCATCCATTCTTTTGCCAGATCTTATTTTTAATCCTGCTGAGTTTCTAGCAATTCTCCTCACCAAGCAAGCCTAGTAGGGGTGGTAGTTTAGTTGCCAACGACCTGATTATACCACATGTTGTAGTGGTTTCCATGTTATCATAGCACTCATGAAGGGCTTCTTTTCAATTTCCGTCCACCAAATTCACTCACAAAGCTCTGCTCAGCCCAAGTCTGTTGTTAAAAACACTCACCCAAGCTGTTATGCAGTGGTACTGAACCTAGAACCATGCAGTTGGTAACCAAGTTCCATATCATACAGCCATGCCTACATGTAAAATATTTTCCTGTCTTCAATCTTGCCAAGGTTAGGTTAGGTTATCTGCAATTAAATAAAAGATAATGTGAATTAGGTTCACTTGTCTTGAGGAAAACTTAGGTAGACTTAAACTCTTATGATGATAGCCTAGCCCCTGGTTACATTCTTTCATTATACTGTTTCATTTTCAAATGCTCTTCATTGCTTATTTTAAGTACGTTTACTACTCACATGTATGTAATAGTTAGTTATCTCAAGACAATAAAAGTAGAATGGCCTCAGATAGAGCATGAAGTGAATAGTTATTTAATTAGCTACCTTTATGCCACATTTCTATTGAAACAAAGCTTATTTGATCTACATAAAAACAGTAACAACAAGATAGTGGTTTTCAAACCCTTACAAATAGTCATGTTGCAAGGAAATAAACCAAAAGATATCTATAGGTATAGCCAATAATATAGTAACAGCAGAGAGAGGTAAGTTCCTTGTAAACCAAGTGTGCAACCCAATTAGATTTCCAGTTTTGTTTTTTTCCATCTTTTAATTGGGAGGTAAAGCAATACGTTTGACCCATTACAAGATATCTGCAACTGGCATGAGAATGAAAGTAGTTTCAAAAGGACGATTTGACCTGAATGCTTGAAAATGAGTAATGCATTAAGTAAATAATGGGTGTGGCTGTGTGGTATGAAGCCTGCTTCCCAACCACATGGTTCTGGGTTCAATCCCACTGCATAGTGCCTTGGGAAAGTATCTTCTACTATAGCCTTGTGAGTGGATTTGGTCAGCAGAAACTGAAAGAAGGCGGTGAGCTGGCACAAAACATTAGCATGCCGAGCAAAATGCTTAGCGGCATTTTGTCTGCCATCACATTCTGAGTTCAAATTCTGCCGAGGTCGACTTTGCCTTTCATCCTTTCGGGGTCAATAAAATTAAGTACCAGTTATGTACTGGGGTCGATGTAATCGACTTAATCCCTTTACCTGTCCTTGTTTGTCCCCTCTATGTTTAGCCCCTTGTGGGCAATAAAGAAATAAGAAACTGAAAGAAACCTGTTGTTGCCTTTGAAAGGTAGCCCTTGAAATGTTACACCTGGAAGGTAGCAATAAAATGTTTCAGAAGTGTTAGAGAACTGATTTATTTAATCAACGTATGATCCAGGTTCATTTATGATGTTTACTCAACGTTTCCCTTAG
>NC_068985.1:83460105-83460874 GCF_001194135.2 Octopus bimaculoides
TATATATATATATATATATATATATATATATATATATGATGGGCTGCTTTCAGTTTCCGTCTATTAAATCCACTCACAAGGCTTTGGTCTGCCCAAGGTGCTATGCAGTGGGACTGAACTCAAAATCGTCGATTTTGACCACGGTTCTGGCAAGTTTCTAGCCACACAGCCACATATATAAATACATATGTATATATATATTTGTATACACATACATACACATAGAGTTATTCATTCACTCATACACACATCACATTTATATAGAAAGAGATGGACAGAAAGAGATGGATGGATATGTATGCCTGTATATATTTATATAATAGATGGTATTAATGCACTTGTAGGAAATGCAAACAAATGAAAGTACTCAATACTGTTTGGTAAAGTGGAATAATATTTATTCAATACTAAGTATGTGAGTTGCTACTTCCAGCCTGTACACACACAAATACTATCTATCTATCTATCTGTCTGTCTGTCTGTCTGTCTGTCTGTCTGTCTGTCTGTCTATCTGTTTGTCTGTCTGTCTGTCTGTCTATGTATCTAAATATATATCTATATACATACATACATACACAAAAATCTTTTTGTCTTTCTCTCTCTCTATCTCTCTCTCTGTTATACACACATACAAACAAACATGCACGCGTTTTTCAATTTGATCTGTTGCCTACCAACATCACTTTACTGTTCGGAAGTAATTGGTACTTAAGTAGGGAAATAGACTCGCTCTCTCTCTCTCTCTCTCTCTCTCTCTCTCTCTCTCTCT
>NC_068985.1:83460884-83461536 GCF_001194135.2 Octopus bimaculoides
TCTCTCTCTCTCTCTCTCTCTCTCTCTCTCTCCCTCTCTCTCATTCTCTCATGTTTCCATCACTCTTTCTAGATTTTATCAAACACCCAGTATGTAAGTAAGTAAACAAGCACCCACTAGCGACCAAATTCATACTGAGCCATACAACCCTTATTGAACTTTATCATTCGCCCCCAACTCCAGAAACAATAGCAACAATAACAACAACATCAACAACAACTGCAACAAAACCCTTATGATGTGGTTGGCAGCTCTTGAAGATTGATTACAAAGAATTCCTCACACGTTTCCAAAGTGAATCATTGAATGTATATATGTATATTCATTCCTCCAAAGAATAGAATATATATATTTTTTTGCCTAACTGTATTGTCGTCACCAATGCTTTGTAAGTTCTGTGCATGTATATAAACATATATATGCGTGCATATATATGTGGAAGTATACTTAATACTCATGCATACACAGGCTTATATTTTCATACATGTGTGTATGTATATATATAAACGTACACACACACATGCATATGTATACATTTGAATACTTATATATATGTATATATATATATATATACAAACATACACACATATTTGTATACATGTGAGTACTCATATGTTCATATATATATATATATATATATGTATATCATATA
>NC_068985.1:83463869-83466019 GCF_001194135.2 Octopus bimaculoides
TAAGATGATTTGAGGAAGATTTGGTTGTTATTTCTAGCTGGTCAAGTGATCCCATACAAACTTCCTTGTGGTTTTTGGTGTTATTGTTATTGGTGGTGGTGGTGGTGGTGGTGGCAGTCATTCATCATCATCGTTGTTATCATTGTGGTTTGTTGTTGTTGTTGTTGGTGGTGGTGGTGGTGGTGTCGGTGGCAGCTGTATTATATTGGTAGTGACTGTTAGTGGTGCTGATAGTGTTGAAGGTGAATGCTGCTGTAGCAGTGGAGATGGTGCTGGTAGTGGGGTCATATAACTGCTGGTACTGGTTCCGGTGGTTTTGGTTGTATTATCAAGATATCAGATTTTCTTTTTTCCAAAGAACCAAGCTCAGTTAAATTTAGTATAGACAACAACAGATGCAGTAGAAGGTTCAAAAAATCTGATGGAGGGGACAGATGACACTGTACTCACATCTTGCCACAGACCCCTTATGCTAAGTTTCTGTTGCCCAGCCCACACTTACACCCTAATTGCCATAGACAAACACTAGATAAAAGCCATAGCAATGATGCTTATGATAGCAGGATAAATGAGGCAAATGGTCCCGCAGGAAACTTATAGTAGTGCACACACAAACATATATGCATATATATATATATACATATATATACCATAAAAGCCCATGTAATTTGTGCACCTGTGTCATTTATGCAGGTGATTTTCAGGATAAAATTTGTTAAATAAAGCTTCGACTCATGTAAAATTCACACCCAAAAGTTTTCAGAATTGCTGATATGGTCAGGGGAAAAGGTTTTCCAGTTTAGTTGTATTTAGCATAATTTCACTTACTTATGATTAGATTTTATGAAATTTTCATTTAAGAAAAATAATTTCTGTTTAACAGGTATCACATTCAAAGCTATTAAATTATGAAGTGTTTGCATTCTTCATAATAAACTTTATTTGACTTTTCTTGCCCACAAGAGATTATGTCCGATCTTTAGCATGCTTCTGTATGTCTTCTCAAATTATGATCACAGGAAAAGTTGTTGATAATTCTTATCAACAAAAACAAAGCTGATAAATATGCAAAAGTCTCGCAAAATAAATTTGATTACCAATAAACATCAGCTTCGATGACACTTTACTCAACCAAGAGAGGACGGTGACCGATCAAACTGATTATGTTAACAGAATTCTGATTATTCGAAAGTGTCTTCTTGTCTCAAGCTCTGATTTTCGGCCTATTCTTATCGGAACCTTTGATATGGAGTATCGAAATTTTAATTTCTTTCAAACTTCTAAAATGTTAAGCAAACTTAAAAATTTGTCATTACCATTTTAGCCAGGAGACCAAACTGATAGTCTGGTAACTCGCTAAAATAAGCATTAAAAATCAAAAGGAGAAAATAAACAGCTTTGCAAGTTTAACTCAGTGTTTATTGAACAAGAGAGGTGTGAAATTTACGAAGCAACTTGTTAGAATGTACACGTCATTTCCTACACCTTTTTTTACACCCATTGCACTATTTTTTTCCAATTTCGTTTCTGGGTAATAATGTCAACATTAACCAAAGTAAGCATTATACCATCCAGCATAAATAAAAGTCGACTTCACTATATTTTTTCTGTAAAAACCTATTCTGACGTGAAATGATTCAACTTCCGTACATCCTTTTCTAACAAAAAAAAATTCCTAAAAAAATTCTGGATATGATCTACTCATGTAATTTACGCAACCCCTAAAGTTTATTTTTGTTTTTGCAAAAACAGTACATAAATTACATGGGTTTTTATGACACACACATATATATATATATATATATATATATATATATCTGTAAAAAATTATAATAGGCTTTTTTATAAGCTTAAAGCTTATAGGGATCACTGTGCAGATGACTAACAAAAATAGTCTGATAATGGAGCATATAAGCCCTCGACAGAAAAATGTAGGTTTTCCTATATGCATGGGATTCAAACCCACAATGGGATGTGGGTTCAAGTCCCACATGTACGAGAAAGCCTACTTTTTTTCTATCGAGGGCTTATATGCCCCATTATCAGATTCTTTTCCTTAGTTATTTGCATGGTGATCATTATAAGCTTATAAAAAAATACCATTGTTATTTTTTACAGATTTATAAAACTCCACACTGCTTAACAAAACC
>NC_068985.1:83467103-83467812 GCF_001194135.2 Octopus bimaculoides
CACACACACACACATATATATAGGCATAGGCATGGCTGTGTGGTAAAAAGCTTGCTTCCCAACCACAAGGTTCTGGGTTCAGTCCCACTGCATGGCATCTTGAGCAAATGTCTTCTGCTATAGCTTTGGGCTGACCAAAGACTTATGAGTGGATTTGGCAGACAGAAACTAAAAGAAGCCCACTGTGTATATGTGTGTGTGTGTGTGTGTGTGTATGTGTGTGTGTGGGTGTATTTGTGTCTGTGTGTGTCTCTGTGTATCCCCCACCATCGCTTGATAACCAATGCTGGCGTGTTTACGTGTTCCCGCAACTTAGATGTTTGGCAAAAGTGTCCGGTAGAATAAGTACTAGACTTACAAAGAATAAGTCCTGGGGTCAATTTGTTTGATTAAAGGCAGTGCTCCAGCATGGCTGCAGACATATGACTGAAACAAATACAAGAATAAAAGAAAAAAATATATATATATATATGTGTGTGTGTACATACATACATTATATGTATATATATATATTTCCATGCACATGCATGTACATATATGCACGCAATGCATGCAAGCATATTCTTACGAGCATGTGAATGTGCATCTGTGCATGCATGTTCATGCACAGAAACAAAGTGAAAATGCATATATGCATTAATGGAGGGTATATAGAGTAGGAGAGACACCATACATGGTATATATACCATGTATATATATATATATATAT
>NC_068985.1:83467959-83469327 GCF_001194135.2 Octopus bimaculoides
TATATATATATATATATATATATATATATATATATATATATATGTTTACACATACATAAATATATACATATATATGCTTTGTGTGTGTGTATGCATATATATATATATATATATATATATATATATACACACATATGAGGATGCACTGTTTCAGACCCTTTTAGGGCTAAACATGCATGCATAACCACATACATTCATATTTATACAGCAGATATATCATACATTTATATATATGTATGTGTGTGTGTATGCGTACGGATATACATATATATATGGATATATATATAAATAGGCATGCATAAATATATATATGGATATCTATCTATTTATCTATTTATCAATATATATATATATATATATATATATATATATATATATATACACGTGCATGCATATCTATATATATATATACATACATATTTATATATATATATTATTTTGTAAACGAACTTACATGGGCAAAGGGATATGATGTGGGCAGCACACGAATGTATATACACTCCTCTCTTAGTCCGAAAGTCTAACGTTACAAAAATGTATGTTTTATATATGTACATATTTACCTCTATGATTACATATACATAGATATTTTATGAATAGATACAAGCTAGTAATTAGTTGAGAAAGCTCTCAAGGGAGTGTAGAAGTCTACACAATATTCCTTTCTGTTTGCCTATATCTAGAATTATGTTTTGTTTTATATATATATATTTTTGGGTTTTTCTGAGTGTTTTGAGGCTGCAAGTTTTTTTTGTAGTTGCTTTTCTTTCGTTTGGGAAGGGGTTATTTCTTGTTTCAATTTTTTGTTTTTTGCAGTGCATGCAGGTTCAGTAACCCCTTCGTATTGAACCACAGAATATTCCAGACAACCATTTTTATTAGTGGTCCTTTATTAGGCTCCTGGGATGAATTGATGTATGCATGCATATATGTATGTTATGCATGTGATATATGTGATTGTGTGTGTGTTTTTGCGTGTGTGTTTGTGTGTGTGTGTTTGTGTGTGTGTATGTGTGCATCTGTGTATGTTATTGTATGTTTAGCTGTTTATGTATTTATCCATTCATCCATTTATTCATTCATCCATCCAACTATACATCTGCCTATCTGTCTCCCTATTTATTTATAAATCTATGCCACTTTTTGTTTATATCCATATCCCAGCTCTCTCTCTCTCTCTCTCTCCCCCTCTCTCTCTCTCCCTCTCTCTCTCTCTTCCTCTCATATTATACTCTTATATATACATATAAATATATATATATTTATATATACTTTCACACTCAAACATACAAATACTGATATATATCATTTTAGCATTTTATATATATACATATACGTGTGTGTCTTTACATATATATATATATATAT
>NC_068985.1:83469905-83470708 GCF_001194135.2 Octopus bimaculoides
TATATATATATATATATATATATATATATATATATATATATTGCTGTATATATATATAACTTCCTTCTTTTTATCCATAAACATTATATATATTATTTCCATATAATATGGATGGAATAGGTCACATATTAATATAATGAAAAGTTTTGCTGCTTTTCATAAATTTATCTATTACTTCATAAGTTTATTATTATTTTTTTAATTTTTACGTCTGTCAATGCTTTTATTGTATCTAATTAATTTAATACCCAACTTATCCAAACATTTTGAGCTTCATTCAGCATTTTCAAGATAATAGAGAATCAGGCGTAGTTATGCTACTGACATGGTTCCGTATTTATGGAAATCCCTTTGTTAACCATATGGTCTTGAATTATATCACAGACAAGTACCTTGGGTAAGTGTCTTCTACTGTAGCCTTGAGTCAATCAAAGCCTTTTCAAAAGAACTGGTAAGCAGAAACTGTATGGAAGCCCATCTCTTTCTGCCTTTCTAATCATGGGTCTCTACGTCAGTGAGACACTTGTTCCTGTGTCTCTGTCATATTTTAATTTCTCAATACCTGCCATAAACCCACGTTTTTCAGTACTGCACTCCCACTCATTTAACGGGTTTGTCTTGTGAGTTACTTGGTGACCACATTAGGGCTGGTGCCATGGAAAAAAAACAAAAAACGTGCAGTACACACAATATAGCAGTTGATATTATGAAGGGCATCTAGTCATAGAAACCATGCCAAACCATCGAGCCCATGCCAGTATGGAAAAACAGACTTGAAATGATGATGATGATGATGATATATA
>NC_068985.1:83470955-83473690 GCF_001194135.2 Octopus bimaculoides
ATGGGTACGGATGTCAAAAAAAACATGAACAAAATGAGGAACAAGAACAAAAAAAACAAAAGCACGGAAAACAAACTTTTTTCAAACAATAAAAGAAACAAATAGAGTATATATATATATATAAGTGTATGAGTAGCAGTTTTTAGGAACAATAATTTCTCATTAGAAAAGCAATCCCTCAAATGTATGCCAGCATGGAAAGCAAATTAAAAATGAAGATGATGATGATATGCATATTACATATATATGTGTGTGTGTGTATATATATATATATCGATAGATGGAGAGACAAACAGACAGGCAGGTAGACAGATAGGTATGCAACCAGATAGATAAAGAGATAGATAGATAGATAGATAGATAGATAGATAGATAGATAGATATACATACTTATATACATACATGTATGAATATACAAACACACATGCACACACGAATGCAATGTAAGGGGAGTTTCAAGATGTTCACTTTGTCAACTAGAAATAGCAGCCAAATCTCACATAAAACATATTCTGCAATTTTAAGAAGTGGAATAACACATTGTAGCTCTGGACTGACTACCTCTGAAAATATAATGAAATGGAACTAATCTATAATATTTTTAATCATATGTCTACAAAATCAGGCTTTAATCATTAGGTTTATTGATTGATTGAGGCTTTAATCATAGGTCTATTCAATGAGATCTTTAAACAAATGTTTGCTCAGTCAAGGATTTTATCAGTCTACCAGAGTCAGTGCTTTGATCATAGCTCTTCTCAGTCAGAACTTTGTGATCAGAGTTTTAATCATAAGACTGCCTTTTCAGAACTGAAGCTTGATCATACCTTTAAATATAGACCTGCTTGATCATGTCTTTAATTATAGACTTGCTCGACCATGTCTTTCATTACTGGTCTCATAATTAGATACTTAAACATATATCTACTCAATTAGAGCTCAAATCATTGGTCTGTTTAATCAGAGTTACAGCTTTAATCATAGATTTGTTCAATTGAGATATTAATCATGATTCTACTTGACCAAGGCTGTAAACCTGAAGTCTAATCCATCAGGAGCTATCTTAGCAGCATTATGGGTCCCCAGGAAAATCAATGCACTAGACTCTAATATTTGCTTTTTTGACAGCAAGCTACAGCATACATAGATCATAAGTGAGTCCCTAATTTCATGAAGTCTCTGGGCAAGAGCCTAGTATGCTCAGGCCTTAAGACAGCACTGATTAGCTTTATGATTATGAACATTTACCATAGCTTTGGGTCAACTCAAGTGTTGTCAGTGAATTTGGATTGATGGAAACTATGCAGAAGCCTATCACATGAATACTATTTTTATTTAATTCAAAGATCTATTTCTTGTTACACTGTCACATTAATTTTACCTGCAGATTTTGTTAAGGAAAGATATACGTGCAGGGTGGCTATGTGGTAAGAAGTTAGCTTCCCAACCATATTGTTCTGAGTTCAGTTCCACTGCATGGCACCTTGCACAATTGTCTTCTACTATAGCTCCAGGCTGACCAAAGCCTTGTGAGTGGATTTGATACATGGAAACTGAAAGAAGCCCATCGTATATAAATATATAAACATAAGTGCAGGAGTGGCTGTGTGGTAAGTAGCCAGCTTACCATCCACATGTTTCAGGGTTCAGTTCCACTGCTTAGCACCTCAGGCAAGTGTCTTCTACCATAACCTTGGGCCAACCAAATCTTTAGGAGTGGATTTGGTAGATGGAAATGGAAAGCCCATTGTATATATATGTATGTATGTATGTATGTATGTATGTATGTTTGTATATATGTATGTGTATGTATGTATTTGTGTGTCTGTGTTCGTACCCCCATCATCGCTTGACAACCGATGCTGGTATGTTTACATACATGTAACTTAGCAGTTTGACAAAAGTGACTGATAGAATAAGTACTAGGCTTACAAAGAATAAGTCCTGGGGTTGATTTGTTCGAATAAAAGTGGTGCTCCAGCATGGCTGCAGTCAAATGACTGAAACAAGTAAAAGAATAGAAGAATGTGTTTGTGTGTGTGTGTGTGTGTGTCTGTGTTCCCCATCACTACCACCACCACTGTTTGTCAACCAGTGTTAGTGTTACATTCCCATGACTTAGTGGTTCAGCAAAAGACCCTAATAGAATAAGTAGCAAGCTTAAAAAAGTAAATATGTACTGGAGTCGATCCATTCAGCTAAAATCCCTCAAGGCGGTGCCCCAGCATGGCCACAGTCTGATGACTGAAACAAGTAAGATATAAAAGATGCTTGTGGAATACTCAGCCACCACCCATGCTAATTCAATGAGTAAGTAATCTTGTTTACCGAACACCTTAGTGCCCACACATGTTGAAATCAACATGAGAGCCCCATCATCTGAAGGGCAAGAGTCCTACACAGAGGCTTCTACATTTCATCATTTTATATATATATATATATAGAGAGAGAGAGAGATGTACTTGCATAGCAAATCACCTGATCTGATATCGAGTGCTGGAACGAAGACAATTGCAGTGTGGAAGGTATTTATAAGCCATTTAAGAAACACACAAAAACCATTAGATTCACTTCAACATTTAAATTTAATTTGCCAGAATATTTTCGTTGCTTTGAGACCGCGACCTGTTCACTGACAAAATTCCATGGTGAACAGGTCGCGGTCTCAAAGTGACGAAAATATTTTGGCAAATTAAATTTAAATGTTGAAGTGAATCTAATGTTTTTTGTGTGTT
>NC_068985.1:83473983-83475208 GCF_001194135.2 Octopus bimaculoides
TATATATACGTAATTATTAAGCAGGACATCAAACATTAAGGCAAGGCAAACATCTCAAGCCGTATACAATATTATTACAGGAAGAAATTCAAAATCTTACACCTGTTTCTGGGATATCCCCGAGTATGGGATATTCCATCATCAGAGACAAATAGGGAAAATGAGAATGGTATATATTAATGAGATGACGACATAGAGGAAGGGAGTAAAAGAATAAGGAGATGGGAAGAAAAAAGAAAAAAGAAGCATAAAAGTTCATAGTTCAACTTTGTGAAGTTATAGAAACTAAAGCATGAGTCCTTAGGTGCAATCCTACGTAGATCCATTAGTGTAAGCCTTTAGGTGCAATCCTGCGTAGATCCATGTGGGTTAAAATCCTGATATAGTAGACATCCCAAGAAAAAAGACATGAACTTATCAACATTCACTAAGAGCACTTACCTAGCATACCTAATTGTTTAGATCACCTGTGAAGTAAACCCCCATACTTTGTGTGTGTGTGTATATATATATATATATATATATATATATATATATATATATATACATACACACATGTATATATATACACATTAATTAATATGGCATTGTCCCCTATTACAAAACATCTCAACAACTGCAAGCAATATAGAAATGACCATATCAATCAAAGCTTTCATTTTTAACTGTCAGTAAATTACATATTTAAAAAGAAGTATTTATAAGGCCTCTGTACAACCACAAAATTGACAATAGCCAGGAGCTTGTTTTCTTCATTGTTATAAGTTAATTGCATGATTTGATCATCACTAGCTATATGCCCTGGAGTACCCTTCAACTGCATAATACATTTGGATGGGTTTAGTTTTCCAGTCTCCTTTCTTGTTTCAAAATGTTTGATTCATGATTAAGGTTTCTCAAAACTGAAATATTGAATTATTTTAGTTATCTTCACCTTTCTGTTAAATTACTTTCTGCACCTTTCTTAGTTCTATCTATTTATCTATCTTTCTATCTATCTACCTACCTACCTACCTCTGTGTTCAGCCCTGTGTGGTCAATAAAGAAAGTTATCTATCTATCTGTCTGTCTATTTGTCTGTCTGTCTGTCTGTCTGTCTATCTACCTACCTATCCATCTATCTAGTAATCTGTTAACATACATACCTACCTACCTATCTATCTGTTTGTCTGTCTGCCTGTCTGTCTGTCTTTCTGTCTATCTAACTATCTATCTACCTACCTTT
>NC_068985.1:83475547-83478329 GCF_001194135.2 Octopus bimaculoides
AGCGCCAACCTCTCGGCTATTACTTTGGCCAAAATTTTCAAATCTGCGTTGAGCAGAGTGATGGGCCTGAAATTATCTATAAAATTCCCCTTGTTTGGGTCTTTCTTCAGCAATGTCACTGCACCTCGGCTCACGAAACCGGGAATTCTCCCGTTTTGTTGCCAGTTGCAGTAGACTGATGCCAAGAGGTCGCCAAACAAGTCTGGCATTTGACAATACAGCTCGTAGGGTAGACCATCCAATCCAGGCGACTTATCCCTCGCGCAGCCCGCCATAGCATCCCTTACTTCAGCAGCTGTGATGGGACCCTCAGGACTTATTCCTTGTAAGCCTATAGTGCTTATTCTATCTGTCTCTCTTTTGCTGAACCATTAAGTTATGGGGACATAAACACACTAACATTGGTTGTCAAGTGATAATGGGAGAACAAACACAGACACAAACACACACTCATACTCACACAGAGCAAGAGAGAGAAAGAGAGACAATGTTTGTACATACATGTTGTACTTGCTTCAGTTGCTTTAGTCATTGAACTGTGGTCATGCTGGAGCACTGCCTTGAAGAGTTTAGTGGATCAAATCGGCCCCGTTACTTATTTTTATGGGTCTGTTTCTGATTCTATCGATCTCTTTTGCTGTAACTCTAAGTTGCATGGACGTGAGCAGGGCGACACCAGTTATCAAGTAGGTGGGAGAAACAAATACAACACAACAAAGACACACACACATACACACACACACACACACACACACACACACGTGCACACACACACACACACAGATGCACGCATTAACACACATATAAGACATATATTCCATGCTTGCATGGGTTTAACAAAATTTGTTTAACCAGTATTCTGTGACTGGATGCTTCTTCTGTCACCAACCCTTACTTGTTTCTGAATAAGCCTTTTTTAATATTTCCTTGGTCTTTCTCATGATGAACTGCTCAGGGACTAGATATAATTTCTATGGCCATACTAAACAAGGACATTCAACTGAAAATGTGAAAACAATGCGAAATGTAACAGCAAGCAATGGCAAAAATCATCAGCTCTGAATCATCATCATCATCATCATCATCATTATCATAACATCATCATCATCATAACATCATCATCATCATCATCATAATCATCATCATTTAACTTCCATTGTTCATCCTGGTATGGGTTGGACAGTTTGGCCGGGGTTGGTAAACTGAGGGACTGTACCAGCCTAATCTGATTTGGTATGGTTTCTATGACTAGATGCCCTTTCTAATACCAACCACTCTGGGAGTGTAAGGGGTTGCTTTTACATGCCACTAGCACAAGTGCCAGTTGCATGACACCAGTATCTGTCACAGCTATGATTTTACTTGGCTTGATGGGTCTTCTACTCAAGCACAGCATATTGCCAAAGGTCTAGGTTACTTGTCATTGTCTCTGTGGATAAATAAATACATAAATAAATGTATGCACACACATGCACACTGATGAACCCATACAGATGCAAATGCTATACATGCACACACAAGCACACAAACACACACACATGTATGTACATACGGGAGCAGAATAAAACAGATTTGCTAAAAGTCTTTATTATAGCATCATAAATTACATAATCTTTAAATGTGTTTCACTTGCATGTACTATGTCATGCACTAATTGTTATGAAGATGAGTGCATACTCACCTCAGATCACCAGATCTTCAGAAGAAAATAGTAATTTAATGTGTTGTTAATTACTAAACTTACTTGGTGAGTGGCTGAAAATGAAAATTGCATATAGTAGAACCTTTTATATATATGACAGTTAAGATGAGGAATTTCATTTTCATTTTATCTGTGAGAGAAAGAAAGGAGGGAAAATAAAATGGTTGTAAGTGTAGCTGTGGTGTCAGGGGAAATAATTAATTCAACATCTAAACTATTGTAGATAAAAGAGAAAACTTGGAGTTTGTGATAATAAATAGCTAAGAATTTAATGGTAGATAAACAAGCCAGATAATACATCTTGTTCTCTCATATTCTTGCATACTCTCATTCATGCTTGTTACACATATTGTTTTATTTTTTAGTCAAACAAATCGACCCCAGAACTTATTTCTTAAGCCTCGTACTTATTTTATTGGTCTCTTTTGTTGAGTCGCTAAGTTACAGGGATGTAAACACACCAACACCAGTTGTCAAGTGGTGATTGTGGGTGGGTGGGGGACAAACACAGACACAAAGACATACATACATATGATGGACTTCTTTCAGTTTCCATCTACCAAATCTACTCACAAGGCTTTGGTTGGCCCAGGGCTATAGTAAAAGACACTTGCCCAAAGTGCCACACTGTGAGACTGAATCTGGAACCTTGTGGCTGGGAAGTAAACTTCTTACCACACAGCTACACCTGCACCTATGTAGAAATATAAGTTTTTATTTACTTATACATACCAAAGTATGTATATATATCTAGGTATCTAAGCATAGACTTACACACAAGGTAGCATAGCTTCATATTCTTGATTACATGTATACACATACAGTTCATTTTTATCTCTTCAGTAAGATGAACATATGTACCGACAACTAACCCTAGGAAAAGTAAAGTGAGTGGAAAAAAAAAAACTCAGCCCCATCTGAGACCCTAATCAATTCATCAAAAATAAATTTAAGGATCTTTAAATTAATTTCATTAATTCATGTATTTAGAACTGGCATATATATTAGATCATATATCAGTGTAGGTGACAAGGTAAATATATACATGCATATATATATATATATATATATATATATATA
>NC_068985.1:83478371-83481452 GCF_001194135.2 Octopus bimaculoides
TATACACACACACACACACACACACATATATATATATATACACACACCTACACATATACATACATATATACACATATGTATTTCACAGATGAGATCCAAAGATTCTCCGTATAAAAGACACTTAGTAGTGGTCAAAAGATTCAAACTTAGTCTCCGATGTCTTTACAGGGGGTCATTCCACAAGGTAAAGGATGGTTATAAGAGGGATCAAGTTGAGTGGGTATAGAGGCAATTATGCAGATTAGCAAATTAAACACATCAAATATATTAAGTACATCAAATTACATCAAATACAGAATATATATGTATACATTTGATGTACTTAATATATTTAATGTATTTGATGTGTTTAATTTGTTTATCTGCATAATTGCCTCTATATACAGATATACATGTGGAGGCGCAATGGCCCAGTGGTTAGGGCAGCAGACTCGCGATCATAGGATCGCGGTTTTGATTCCCAGAGCTGGTGTTGTGAGTGTTTATTGAGCGAAAACACCTAAAAAGCTCCACCACAACTTTCTCTTACTCTTACTTTCTGTTTCTGCTGTGCCTGTAATTCAAAGGGTCAGCCTTGTCACACTGCGTCACGCTGAATATCCCCGAGAACTACGTTAAGGGTACACATGTCTGTGGAGTGCTCAGCAACTTGCACGTTAATTTCACGAGCAGGTTGTTCCGTTGATCAGATCAACTGGAACCCTCGACATTGTAAGCGACGGAGTACCAACAGATATACATACACACACACATACACACACATAACTGGCACTCCGTCTGTTATGGCAACAAGTGCTCCAGTTGATCCAATCAACAGAACAGCTTGCTTTTGAAATTAACATGCAAATGGCTGAGTACTCCAGATTCAGTGTTATACAGAATGTGCCAAAGCTGGCCTTTTTGAATTACAGACACTATGCTTTTTCTGCCAGTTGATTGGACTGGGGCAACATGAAGATAAAGCGTCTTGCTCAAGGACACAATATATCCCTAGGTATCGAACTCACTACCATGCAATCAGGAACCAAATGCCCATAACCACTAAGCCACACACCTTCATACACGCACACATACAAATGTATATATGAAAGGAAATTAATAAAGAAATCTAATGGTTTATAATAGTTATATTATACAGTGAGGCTAGATAAATTTTATGTCATTATTTAAAATGTTGCTATAACAGACCAAATTTTAGTTAGCTCGTCTATTAGATTATTTCACCTTTGTAGAATAGCATTTGTAGAATTTAAGTGACTTAAGAATGTTGTGCTTCCAAGAGAAAAAAAAGCATTCCTGTTTTGCACTAAGTAATTTTTCTTGTTAATTAATAAAATGCTTCTGCAGAGAATAATCTACATTCTTTCTTATTTCCAGGTTCTTGTTTTATGCCTCAGTGTTGTTCATATTTTGCATTTGCAGAGTTAAGCTTAAAGGTGTACTTAGCCAGTCTAGTTGAATGACATAATTGTTTTATTCTTAAAGATGAGTAGAAGTAGATT
Organism: Octopus bimaculoides; assembly: GCF_001194135.2. Lineage (NCBI taxonomy): Eukaryota > Metazoa > Mollusca > Cephalopoda > Octopoda > Octopodidae > Octopus > Octopus bimaculoides. The sequence goes on from NC_068985.1 coordinate 83,479,874, forward strand.
GTAATGACAGTTAACACTTAAACAGTAAGAAAGGATTTCATAAATGTATGTGCCAAATGGTTCAGAAAGCAAAAATATCTGTTTTTTTTCTTAAGAGTAATTTTTACATTTATTTTCACTCAAAATCTGTAATAAAATTTATAATCTTATTATCAAAAAATGTTGTAAAATATTCACTTTCCTTTGATGATGGTCTTATCTATGTAAAATTTTTGAAACATTAATGGATGATGTTTGTTATACTCTAATGAAACATTAGTTGATGATGTTCATTATTAAAAGTTTGAAAGAGTTAGAAGTAAATCCTACGTAATGACAGGAATCATTTTCTGCAATGACACTGCACCTGTAGATAATGTATACTAAGCAGTTAACTCTGTTTTACAAATCAATGTCTTACACTGTAATTGTAGAACAACTTCTACTTGCCCTCTTGGGAGAAATACACACATGCTATCATACACAGGATGAATTTCTATACAATTTCCATCAACTAATTTCCACATACAATTGGTTATTTTAACCAGTGTCTTAAATAAAATTCAACAACCATCCAAGGTGCTGCACAGGCAGACTGAAACTGGAATTACAAGACTAACTAGAAGGTGAAGTTTTTAAGCATGCAGATATGTCTGTGTGTAGATCATGCAATCAGAGAATGTAAAACTTCATTTTTGGCTCAACTACAGTTGAATAAATAGTTATGTTCTAATATAAAATAGAAGAAAAAAAAACAACATATTTATGAAACACTATCAGCAGATTTGATCTCACAACCTACGAGCTGGTAACCTATTAACTTATCTATTCGCCCTTTTCATGTCTGTGTTTATAGGCATACACAAGATAAATGATATGATGTTGCAGCATAAATTCTTTTGTACATATCACTAATACAATTAAGTGTATAAATACAATATATATATATATATATATATATATATATACATGCATACATATATACACATAAATAAATATATATATATACATATATAAACATTTATATGTATGTATGTGTAGATATAGATGTAGATATGTCTGTTTGTGCATATTTATTTCAGGCATATATATTTGTATGTGTATATATATATATATATATATATATATATATATATATATATATATATATATATATATATATTTATATATTCTACAGAATTGCTTCCAACATTAATGGTCATATATGTATGGATAAATGTACATGCAGACTTGGATGCACAAGCATGCAGATAAATGCACATATACAAATATTATTTAAAGGGAAGCCCCAAATGCATCATACCTACAGTCATAAAATGCAGCTTGTGGATTATTATCTGCAGTAAATACCTAGCTATGCTCCTTAATCCCTTTAAAGCTGACTGATCAAATATATTGTAATGGTTTACAGACCCTCAGGTGTGTAGTTGTAAAACCTATACTGAAAATCGCTTCAGCTATGTTCCAATTTGTGATACAACACAACTAAGTAAAAATAGTTTCATGAAATACATTCATCTTTCATAGATAAATGTGTGTGTGTGTGTGTGTGTGTGTGTGTGTACAGGGGTTGGTGTGTATGCTGCAGATGACGATGGTG
>NC_068985.1:83481874-83489983 GCF_001194135.2 Octopus bimaculoides
ATATATGTGTGTGTGTGTATACATATATATGTCTGTGTGTGTATATATATATATATATATAGAGAGAGAGAGATATATATAGATAGATAGATAGATATTTATATATATATTTTTTTATATGACTTTCCATCTTCTACTATAGTCCTGGACTGATCAACCAAAATACTGTGAGTGGAATTGGAAGATGGAAACCAAAGAAAACTTGTTGTACATGTATAAGTATGTGTGTGTGTGTGTGTGTGTGTGGTGGTGGTGGCAGAGTTGCATGTATGTATATATGTGTGTTTGTTTACTTTTACACTTCTCCAAAACTGGTGCGGCTACAAGCAGTGACAGCGGTTGTCTTTGCCCTCTCTAAACAAATCACTCACTGGGTTTGTACCTTTGAAAACGTGTGGAATGAAATATCCTTTGCTTCAAAAACAAGTAAAGATAAGTAACAGGAAGGCATCAACCAGTTGCCTGGTACCTCAACAATATGCATAATATATTTGTCTAACGCATTTAGCATTGGCAATTGGACATGGAAACAAACAAATGGATATTTATCATCATCATCATAATTATCACTTAACATTTGTTTTTAATTTTTTTGTCTTTGTACAGAGTCTGACAAACTGTCTGCAAGGCTTTGGTTTTGTGGATACAAAACCTTTGGTAACTCTTATGTCCAAAATTTAAATTTTTGTTGTAACAATTACTGCTCTATTCTTTAGAGTGTGCTTCTTTTCTGATATGCTTTATTATTAAACTATATATTTATTATTAAACTATATATGAACAGTCCAACCCAGGCCAGCATGAAAAATGGACGTTAAATGATGATGATATATATGTATAGTGGCTGTGTGGTAAGTAGCTCGTTTACCAGCCACATGGTTCCGGATTCATTCCCACTGTGTGGCATCTTGGGCAAGTGTCTTCTACTGTAGCCTCGGGCCGACCAAAGCCTTGTGAGTGGATTTGGTAGATGGAAACTAAAAGAAGCCTGTCGTATGTATGTATATATGTATGTGTGTGTATATGTTTATATGTCTGTGTTTGTCCCCCCAACATCGCTTGACAACCGATGGTGGTGTGTTTACGTCCCCGTAACTTAGTGGTTCGGCAAAAAGACTGATAGAATAAGTACTAGGCTTACAAAGAATAAGTCCCGGGGTCGATTTGCTTGACTAAAGGCGGTGCTCCAGCATGGCCGCAGTCAAATGACTGAAACAGGTAAAAGAGTAAAAGAGTAAAGAGTATGTATATAACAAACTGTTTCAGTTTCCATCTACCAAATCCACTCATGAGGTTTTGGTTGGCCAAAGGCTATAGTCAAACACACTTTCATTTACATTGTTTGTAGGAGACAACTCACTGCCATTGCCACCACTGAGACTACCAGATCACATGATTATAGCCTTCTCACCTGATAATCCCACTAGCTATTCACAACATCAGTGCCTGTTTAGGTACTTTGATTCTGTGTATGTTGCTAATGGAGATATCTCTGCTATTTCTAACATCCAAGCATCTACCATTGGCAAGGCCAGAGAAGGCCAAAATCACATGATCTAGTATTCTTAGCAATGGCAATGGTGGGAAGTTGTCTTCCACTGGTGATGTAAACAAAAGTGCTTATATGCATCACAAAACTATATGAGAGGTTCTCTAATGGTAACTGTTGACAACCGATGAGTTTTCAAACAGATCATCCACTTTTAAGTGGAGATAAATATTAGCTGTTTAGAAATTATACAGCTCAAACACACCATCTTTATGTACAGTAAAACGTACAGCCAGCCATCACTTGTGGATAAGTATTGCTTTGGGTAACATGTGCCAAACTTTTATTTCAGGTGCTAAGTTGTGAGCAGAATTAGAAACCCTCCCAGCCTCTTCACCTTTAACTCAGTGACACATCCAGATATGATAGCTGGAGGGAAAGAGGGAGTTAGTGAGCGAGAGAGAGAAGTACAAGTATCTGGGTGATACTCATTACAGCTGAGTATAGTGGGGCAATGTGAAACAAAGTGCCATACTCAAAGACAATAACACACTACCCAATCTGAGAATTGAACCTATGACCTTACAGTCATGAACTAAACACCTTAACCACTAGGCCACATGTCGTTACATCATTTGCATGAAAAACAATGGATGAGTTTCGTGTTAACATCTTTAATGTATGGAACATTAAAAAAAAAACGTACAAGAAAAAATAAATAAATGAAATAAAAGAAATAACATAAAGTAATAGTCAGTCAATAGCAATTAGCATTCAAGAAGTTTGTCAATTAGTGTTTGTGTAAAATTACATAACAATCATAAAGCATATCAATTAATTAATTCTACAAGCATTTTTAACCGTGTTTATTTTAGAACAAGAACAGAAATACTTTGTTTGTCATATAGAATTAATTTCTTTTACTCTGTGGTGGATTATGCAATTTTATTGGTAATGTCTCTGCTTTTGTTGTTGTTGTTGTTGTTGTTGTTGTTGTTGTTGTTCATGCTCTAGGTCAATTTTGACTGAGCAGATATATGATCAGAGACATTCCACTCAGAACCATCCAGTCGATTTCTTGGCTGTATCTAGGAATATTTTAATGTCTAATTTCCCACAAATGTTACTAGCAGTATGTAGTGTGTGTGTGTGTGTGTGTGTGTGTGGTAAAGCTTTGTTGCCTGTTTGGGTTATCAGCGACTAAACCAGTTTCAGTCACTAGACTTGTGGTGATGTCTCTATCTTTGTTGTCATCGTCATCGTTGTCATCGCTGCTACTGCTGCTGTTGTTGTTTACTCTCTAAGTCAATTTTGACTGAGCTGATATATGATGAGAGACATGCCACCCAGAAGAACCATCCAGTCGATTTTTGGGGGGCTTTATCTAGGAAAACTTTAGTGTCTAAATTACCCACAAGTGTTGTTGGTAACATGTAGTGCATGCATGTGTGTGTGTATGTATGTGTGTTTGTATGTGTATGTGTGTGTGTGTGTGAGTGGTAAAACCTTGTTGCATGGTTGGGTTTTCAGCATCTAAACCAGTTCCAGTCACCAGACTTGTGGTAATATCTCTACTTTTGCTGTCGTTGTTGTTCTCTCTGTTGATTTGTTGGTGTTTATTCTCTTGGTCAATTTTCATCTAGACAGTCTATGGTCAATGACATTCCACCAAGGACAATCCAGTTTAGTTTTAGTTGTATTTAGGTATACATTAATGTCCAGTTGTTCACAAATTGTGCTGATAATATGTTAGTGTCTGATACAACCTGTTGCCTGATTGGGTGGCCAGAGGGATTAAACCAGTTCAACCATCTGACTTGTTTGTTGGGAGAGGGTTTGGTAGAAACCACGCTGAACAAAAACAATACCTGTCAAAAAGATGGATAAATCCAATATTGTGTCAATGTCTAAAGAGCAATAGGGCAGCGAGCTGGCAGAATCATTAGCTTGGTGGGCAAAATGCTTAGTGACATTTCATCCATCTTTCCGTCCTGGATTCAGATTTGACCGAGGTTGACTTAGTCTTTCATCCTTTCTGGGTTGATGAAAGAAGTACCAGTTGATCACTGGGGTCAATGTAATCGATTTACCCCAACCCTCAAAATTGCAGACTTTGGTGCTAAATTTTGAAACCATTATTAATATCACAACTAGGGCAGGTGAGCTGGTAGCAATTGTAAGCATGCCAGGCAAAAATGCTTAGCAGCATTTCATCTGTCTTCACATTCTGAGTTCAAGTTCTGCCAAGGTTAACTTTGCCTTTTGTCGTTTCAGAGGTCAATGAAACAAGTAACAGATGAGCACTGAGGTCAATGTAATTAACTTAACCACGACCCACTCAAACTTGCTGCTCTTGTGCCAAAATTTGAGACCAGTATCTATAGACAACATCTGTTCATGTAGCCATGCTTGAAAAAAATATTTAAAAAATAGAGGGCCAGACCCTCATCTGGGTCTGGCCCTAAGGAGAGTGAAGTATCTCTTACCATTATTTTTTAAAGTATATCTTAGGAGGAGCAACTGTGTTCATAGTTTCACCACTGGGCAGGTGGTCTGTACTCAGCAGACCACCAGTACATTTTTAAAGATTGGTACTTATTCTATTGATCCCTTTGGCCAAACTGCTAAGTTACAGGGACATAAACACACCAACACTGGTTGTCAAGTGGTGGTGAGAGACAAACACAGACACAAAGACACACACACACACCAAGACACACACACACAAAGACACACACACAAAGACACACACACACAAACACACACATATGCAATGGGCTTCTTTCAGTTTTCATCTACCAAATCCTCTCACAAGGGGCTTTGGTCAGCCCAAAGCTATAGCAGAAGAAACTTGCCCAAGGAGCTACACAGTGGAATTGAACCTCGAACTATGTGGCTGAGAAGCAAGGACTTCTTTCAGTTTCTATCAGCCAAGTCCACTTACAAGATGCTGGTTGCTCTGGGGCTATTAGTAGAGAACACTTGCCCAAGGTGCCATACAGCAGGACTGAACCTGAAACCATGTAGCTGGGGAGGAAACATCTTAACCATACAGCCAAGCCTTGGGTTAAACAATGACTGCATCAACATCTTCCATGAACATTATCTAACAAACACAACCAACACCAACAACATCATTAACTTCTCTCCTGTTTATCAGCATCATACTCACTCACACACACACACACACTCACACACACACACACACACATATGTATACACATTATAATTTACGACAACCACCACTATCATCATAACCAAAATTAACAAGCAAGCTAGAAATAGCAGCCAAATCTCCCACTAGGTGTAGGCATGGCTATGTGGTTGGAAGATTGCTTCCCAACCACATGGTTCTAGGTTCAGTCCCACTGCATGGTACCTTGGGCATGTGTCTTCTGCTATAGCCTCAGGCCGACCAAAGCTTTGTGAGTGAATTTGGTAGATGGAAACTGAAAGAAGCCTGTCATATATATATATGTGTGTGTGTGTGTGGAGGGAAATGTCTGCATTTCTCTCCCTGCCATTGCTCAACAACCAATGCCGATCTGGTTATGTCCCCATAACTTAGCAGTATGACAAAAGAATAAGTCCTAGGGTCGATTTCTTCCACTAAAATACCTTTTAAGGTGGTGCTCCAGCATGGCCGCAGTCAAATGACTGTAACAAGTAAAAGAATTAAAGAATAAAAGCAAGTTGGCTAATGAAGGCCTGGCTTCCTTGCACCAAAATCACCACTACCACTACTACCACTACCACTATTACCACTAACACTACCACCACTACTACCACCACAACCACTGCCACCATTATTACCACTATTATCACCACCATCACCACCACCACTACCACCATCACCACCACCACTTCCACCATCACCACCACCACTACCACCGTCACCACCACCACAGCAGCATCAATACCTCCACACTCCAATCAGAATATCACCACATTGCTATCATCCCAACCATAGCCCATACTGGCACCATGAACATCGCAACTGCAACACTGCAACCCCTACTATGATCACAAAATTTAACCATCGACCAACAGAACCACCACACACGCAAAATCACCAACGCCACCACTACCATCACCACCAACACCACTACCACCACCACCACCACCACCACTACCATCACTCCCTCTCCAACACCCTTCACTTACTACACCAACACCAACACAACCACAAGTATCTCTGCCACCACCACTACCACCGCCATCACTACTACCACCACCACCATATCCCCCAACTCCTTCCCGAACACCTCCACCTACTACACCATTACCACTATCTCCACCGCCACCACCACCACGTAACCAGTACCACACCATCACCAACATCACTTCCATGAACAATCATTGACGACATCAACAACCACGTCACCACCGCCTCCACCCTCACCACCACCACCACCACCACCCTCACCACCACCACCACCACCTTCCAGTGGTGTAATATAACCTTAAGGTAATGAGACTATGTCAAACATTAATAGCCTCTGGCTCTGAGATTTTCCTATAAAATGCTGTCCTCACTACCACCACCACCTCCACCTTTCCCATTTTCCTCTCACTCTCTCTCTCTCTCATTTCCCTCCCTCTCTCTCACACACACATACACAGATTAATTCTCTGCTAAAATTGGTCGGAAATATTCGTAATTTCTTGCAATATTCACACTCAAAGTGACGTTGTTGCATCATTGTTGCAGGCTCTCCTGTTGTTCCTTGTTGTTATAGTTATTGTTGTCGCTGTTATTGTTCCTTGTTGTTATAGTTATTGTTGTCGCTGTTATTGTTTTTTATTGTCACCGTCGTCGTTGTCGTTGTCGTTATTGTTGTAGTTGCTCTTATGGATTCCGACGTTGATGATGTTGACTTTACGGTTACTGTTTTAGCTGTCGTTTTTGTTGTAGTTATAAATCCTTATCATTCTTCTTAATGGTGTGGTTATTATCATTGATGCTGTTATTACAATCACGCTTATTACTGTTTTTAATGTTATTCTCAATGTTGCTGTTGTTTCATCATTCACGTTCTTCTTATTACGATTATAGTTGTTGTCGTGGTTATTGTCATTCCTGTTATCGATGTTATAATTATTGATGTAGTGTTTGCATTGTTGTTATCGCGAAAGACTTCTCAATATATGTCTTTTTTTATCTTCTTTAGATATTTCTTATAATCTTAGTGTTGTTATTACATTGTTGTCCTTAGCGTTTTTGTCAGAGTTCATTTTAGGGTACAAGTGTTGATAATGTTGTTAACATAGTTGTTGTTGTTACTGCTGCTGCAGCTGTTGTTGTTGTTGGTGGTGGTGTTGTTGTTGTCACCGTTATTGTTAACGTTGTAAGTATCATAATGTTATCATTATTGCTGTTATGGCATTATGCTTAGCAGTATTTCGTCTGTCTTTACGTTCTGAGTTCAAATTGCGCAGAAGTCAACTTTGATTTTCATCCTTACAGGGTCGATAAATAAACTACCAGTTGTATGCTGGAGTCGATCTCATCATCTGGGCCCCCCACCTCCCCAAAAAATTTGGGGCTTTGTGCCTAGTGTAGAAACGATTACGATGATGATGTTGGCGATATTGTGTTGAATATGGCAGAATCATTAGCACGTGGGGGCAAAATACTTATGTCATTATGTTCTGAGTTCAAATTCCAGTGGGGTCAACTTATCCCTCACTCCCGCCAAATTCCAGGCCTTGTACGAGTTTCCATATTCTCTATCATTATGATTATTGCATATATATATATATATATATATATATATATATATATATATATATATCATATTTATATAGGTGCAGGCATGGCTGTGTGGTAAGAAGCTTGCTTCTCAACCACATTGTTCCAGGTTCACTCCCACTGCGTAGCACCTTGAGCAAGTGTCTTTTACTATAGCCTCGGGCTGACTAAAGCCTTGTGAGTGGATTTGTTGGAGGGAAACTGAAAGAAGCCCATTGTATGTATATATATATATATATATATATATATACAGAATTTGAGGAAGCAATATCCATATAAGGGATTGTTGAAAACAATCCTGATGCCAACTGGGCTTAACCAAATATATTGATGGAAAGTTCTTCAATATATATGTATACACTGTCTCATAAAATTTTATTGACTTTTTAATTTTATACACACACCTATGTATGTGTGTATTTGTTATTAGTGTTTGTGTTTGTCCCTCCACCATTGTTTTAGCAACCAATGTTGGTGTGCTTATATGCCCGTCACTTAGCAGTTAGGCAAAAAAAAAAAAAGGCTAATAGAATAAGTACTAGGCTTACAAAGAATATGTCCTGGGGTCAATTTCTTCGACTAAAGGCGTTGCTCCAGCATGGCCACAGTCAAATGACTGAAACAAGTAAAAGAATAAAAGAATATACATTTGTATCTTTCAGCCTTAAGGCTGAAACCACTGTTTTTCTTGGAAGTTGTTTTTTTTTATATTCACTACAGATTACTTGAAGCTAACTTTCTTCCTACACCTCAATCCCTGAATCTTACATTTATACACCTATATATGTTCTCTTTTCTATGTTTATACTTTATCTGATAAGAATACTATAATACGCCTAACAGTAATAATAATTGATTCCGTTATAAA
>NC_068985.1:83490343-83491011 GCF_001194135.2 Octopus bimaculoides
CACATATATACATATATATATATATACATATACATACATATATATATATATATACATATATATATATATATATATATATGAGGGACTTCTTTCAGTTTCCATCTACCAAATCCATGCACAAAGCTTTGGATCAGCCTGGGGCATAAGCAGAAGATGCCATGCAGTGGGACTGAACTTGAAACCATGTGATGTGGTTGAGAAGGAAGCTTTTACCACACAGCCACGCCTATGTAAGGTGCATAGCTTAGTGGTAGGGTGTTGCACTCACAATTATGAGATCGTGTGTTTGATTCCCAGACCTGGTGTTGCATTGTGTTCTTAAGCCAAGCACTTCATTTCATGTTGCTCTGCGATCATTTCGACATCTGACATGTGGCAGCCAGTTGCACCTGTACAGGTAATGTCGATGGAGGGAATGAGCTTATGTGTACACAAGTTATCTGTGTGGTCGTTTGGTAAGAAGTTATCGAACCGTCATATGTCATCTAACGACGGGAGAGTCCGTCATATATATATATATATATATATATATATAAAATCAAAAAAAGCAACACGGATTTTAAAGGTTATTGCTGTACGCACGTTTCATGCTACTCCATTTATTCTGGTGCCTAAATTTAAATGCCACATTCAATTTTGAATCTAAATCTTATATATATATATATATA
>NC_068985.1:83492267-83492854 GCF_001194135.2 Octopus bimaculoides
ACAAACGATGATGGTGATGGTGGTGATAGCAGTAGTGGCGTTAGAGGTGATGGTGATGGTGGTGATGATGGTGGTAGTGGTGGTGGTGGTGGTGGTGGTGGCAGTGGTGGCGATGGTGGTGGTGGTGGTGGTGGCGGGGTCATGGTAGGGTACCAGTGATGTTTATCATCTACTATGATGAGAGAGATAGTACTGGTCTCAGTTATCATCGCTATGATTATGATGATGGTGTGATGACTGGTGTTTAGTAACCATTGCTGTGACAATGATGATGACTATGATGATGATTATGATTATGATGATAATGGTAGTTGTGATGGAAAAATTGGTTATCATTATTCTGATGATGGTGATGATGATGATGGGTTGGAATGGGGGCAATGATGATGATGATGATGATAGTGATGGTGATGATGGTGATGATGGTTACCATTTGTTGTTATGATAGTGATGGTGGTGGTGGTGGTGGTGGTGGTGGTGGTGGTAGTAGCATTGATGATAGAATTTTGTGTTACTGCAAAGATGATGGCAATGTTGATTATTATTGCGGAAAATTATGGTGAATACAGTGGTGGTGGTGGTGGTGG
>NC_068985.1:83493014-83500031 GCF_001194135.2 Octopus bimaculoides
GTGATAATGATGGTGATGGTGGTGGAGGCGGTGGTGGTGGTGGTGGTTGTGGTGATTGTGGTAGTGGTGGTGGTGGTGCTGGTGGTGGTGTTGGTGGTGGTGGTAGTAGTGGTGGTTGTGGTGATTGTGGTGGTGGTGGTGGTGGTGATGGCTGTTCGTAGAGACAGTTGTGATGGTGGTGGTAGTTGTAGTGGTGGTGGTAGTTGTAGTGGTGGTGGTGCTTATGTTGGCAATAACGGTAGTTAGCATATTGTTGTTGTTGTTGTTGTTGTTGTGAATTTTTTTTCAGTTTTTTTTCTTTTTCTTTCAAAGTAATATTTTTGCACGCCATCATGGTGATTGTTCCGATATTGCCTCAGGTTAATAAACTCAGTGTGTTGGTTTTGTTTGTTGTTTTGTGTATGTGTGTATGTTGGGATGGTGCTAGGATGGGGGCTGAGCTGAGCTGGGTGTTGGGGTTGGGTTGGGCTGGGCAGGGATGAATTGGAAGATGTGTGTGTGTGTGTGTCCATAGTTTTGCTTAATAGTTTTGCTTGTTTGAATTCTATCCTATCAAAATCTCTCATTCCTTTTTCACTCTATCACAATGTTTCACCGCTTTTACTCTATCACATTCCCTCACTGTCCTGACTTTGTTTCATCCCTTCACTCTTACTCTATCTTATTCTCTCACACATTTTCCAGTCTTTCACACACACACACACACACACACACAAACATACACACACAGCCTCTCTTTCTCTTTCTCTCTATTTTGCTTTATATTTTCTCAACATTTTTGGCCCACCACATGCCTTTTTGATCTTGATCTGTGTGACTTTGTATACATACACATACATATATGTGTGTGTGTGTGTGTGTGTGTGTGTGTGCGTGTGTGTGCGAGTGTGTGTACGTATATATATATATATATATATATACATATATACAGGGTGCAATTGGTAAATTGTTAGTATTTTATATTTTTAATTTCACGCATGCTTTTTTTTTGTTTTTGATTTTGTTGACTACATAGTATAGTAGGGTCAGTTGGGCACCTTCTGTGAAAAAAACAGCACCATGATGCAATTCACTTTGCCAGAGATTTGGAAATGACATGCCTTACTGCTTAGCATTCATGCTGAAAGCTCCAATAAGAACATTTTAGAGTGTTTGGGTGTCAATCTGAGTACAATGCAATTTAAGGACATGTACCAAGAGTGATAAAAATCAAACATCCAGTCAACATCATGGTATTTGGAGTGATCACTAATGATGGTGACGTAATGCCTCCATTCATCTTCCTACATGGCCTCAGACTCAGCACAGAGGCCTACATCAAGTGCCTGGAGGAGATAGTGCTACCCTGGGTCAAGAGGGTGGCTACTGGAAAACCCTATGTCTGGTAACAGGATTCTGCACTGTGTCACACAAGCAGGAGAACCCAGTCATGGCTGAAAGACAATTTCTGCAACGACATCACCCCTAACATCTGGCCACCTAACTCCCCACATTGCAAACCCCTGGAATATTATGTGTGGGGCACAGTTGAGCAAGAAACCAACACCAAAGATTAACTTGAAGCACCAAAAATTAACTGAAGGCAAGAATTATGGCAGCATTCACCAATTTAAACAAGAAGACTATCCAGAAGAGTTGCAGAAGATTCTGAAGTCGTCTGGATGCCATAGTTAAAACCAATGGCGATTTTATTGAATAAATTTACTCTTTACTATTGCAAGATATTTTTATGTAATTTTGGTAAATATATCTGTTGAAACTCCAGGGTTGATTGTAGCCTTGTGAGTAGATTCTGTAGATAGAAACTGAAAGGTGCCCAATGGTGTGTTTACGTCCCCATAACTCAGTGGTTCAAGCTTAAAATATAAGTACTGGTGTAGATTCATTTGACTAGAATTCTTCAAGGTGGTACTCCAGCATGGCCATAGTCTAGTCACTGAAACAAATAAAATACATGTACATATTTAAGACGAGGCATAAATAGTGGTCATCCCATATTTTTCTTTATTGTGGTAAATTTGACTTACAGCTGATTCCAGTATATATACAGGTGCAGGAATGGCTGTGTGGTAAGTACCTTGCTTACCAACCACATGGTTCCGGGTTCAATCCTACTGTGTGGCATTTTGGCAAGTGTCTTCTACTATAGCCTTGGGCCAACCAAAGCCTTGTGAGTGGATTTGGTAGACAGAAACTGAAAGAAGCCCATTGTATATATATATATATATATATATATATATATATATAAATATGTATGTATATGTTTGTGTGTTTCTGTTAGTTCCCCCACCATCACTTGACAACTGATGTTGGTGTGTTTACGTCCCTGTAATTTAGCAGTTCAGCAAAAGAAACCGATAGAATAAGAACTAGACTTACAAAGAATAAGTCCTGGGGTTGATTTGTTCAACTAAAGGTGGTGCTCCAGCATGACCACTGTCAAATGACTGAAACGAATAAAAGAATATATATATACATACATACATACATATATATATATATATATATATATATATATATATATATATATATACACACACATATATATCATCATCATCATCATCATGGTCATTTAACATCCACTTTCCATGCTGGCACGGGTTAGATGGTTTGACTGGAACTCATAAGATGCAGTGCCTCCTGTAGCTATGGAGACCAATGCAAGAATAACAGTCTTGGTCGCATAGATCACATCTGTGTGTGGATTCTGGTCTGCCAGCTGTTGATCCCTGATGTCGTGCTCACTTTTCTGCAGCTGCAGCTGATAGCTTCTCTTCACCGATCTGTAGTTGTTTGAGAAGTGCACTTTTCCACCTGGTGTGGTCCACTGCCAGGTCCTCCCAGATGTTGATGTTGATGTTGAGCACTTTCATGTCACTTCTGCCCATGTCCTTGTACCTCAGCTGCAGGCAGCCTTTGTTTCTCTGTCCTGCTGCAAGTCCTCCATAGAGAATGTCTTTTGGGATTCGGCCATCCTCCATACAGCAAATGTGGCCTAGCCAGCATAGTTGATGTTGTCTCAGCAGGGTGTACATGGAAGAGAGGCCAGCACGAGTCAGGACATCAGTGTTGGTCACCTTGTCCAGCCAGGAGATGCCGAGTATGTGTTGTAGGCTTCTGAGATGGAAACTGTTCAGCTTTTTTTCCTGACGGGCGTATGTGGCCCATGTCTCACTGCCATACAACAGGGTGCTGAGGACACAGGCATTGTACACACACACACACACACATATATATATACATAACATTATTATTATACACTCACACACACACACACACACACACACACACACACATATATATATACATAACATTATTTTCGAGTTAGAAAATTAATTAATTTATTAATTAATCAGCATATTCACCTGCAATTGTTGCATTTCACAAACAAAATTAAAATTGCAAAACATATATAAATTTATAATTTTGCATTTGAAATGCCTTGTTTGGAAAATCATGCAGAGGAAAATAAGGATTAAGTTAGGACACTGTACGAACACACAGGATATACAGACATGTTTATATGTAATAGACATGTCTATATATTCTGAGGATTCCAAATGTATCCTAACATCATCCTTATTGTCCTATATACACCCTGATAATTTTCCATATGAGGTTTTTAAAATGCAAAATTATGTATTTATATATGTTTTGCAATTTTAATTTTGTTTGCGAAATGAAACAATTGTAGATGAATATGTTGATTAATTAATAAATTAATTTGTATCCATTAGATCTCTCTGGTTTCTAACTTGACAATAATGTTTGATATTTTACGATATTTTATATAATATATTCATTGAAGAAATATCTCTTCAAAATATAAGCACCAGCGTTGCTAGAAATAAGAGTCAAAACAATTTTATTTTATCAAATTCTCTCATTCCTTTTTCACTCTATCACAGTGTTACACTGGTTTTACTCAGAATTGTTTTGACTCTTATTTCTAGCAATATTGGTGCTGACTCACACCCTTAGTCACTTTTAGTGATGTTTGTACTTGTGCCTTTTGGTTTTAAATTGTGGCTAGCAACTTTGATAGTTTATATATATATATATATATATATATATATATATATATATACACACATACACACATATATATATATACATATATATATATCATCATTATCGTTTAACATCCGTTTTCCATGCTAGCATGGGTTGGACGGTTCAACCGGGGTCTGGGAAGCCAGGAGGCTGCACCAGGCTCAAGTCTGATCTGGCAATATTTCTACAGCTGGATGCCCTTCCTAATGCCAACCACCCTATGAGTGTAGTGGGTGCTTTTTACATGCCACTGGCACGGGTATCACAGCTACAATTTCCATTTGATTTTTATTTTGATGTTGTACTTGACTCAAGGTCTCCTCAAGCACAACAGGTTGCCATATGATCCAATGTACTTGAATGGGCTGGGGTTGGTTATGTGAGGCTGGTGTAGGATATATATACATATATATGCAAGAGTGTATACATATATAACATGCCAACTGTATCGATAAAACTACAGGATGTTGTTATAGACTGCTGATTACAGTGTTTCTAATTCTTTCTTCACTGCACTTTTGGCCCCAAAATTTAACTAACTCATCTTCCCACTGTCATGGAGGCCTTCCAAACAGTCTTTTCCTTTCTCTAGGATAGCACTCGGAAAAAACTGTCTGGGTCCACCTGCTATCTGTGAACCTTGGTCATATTTCTGACACATTGGAACTTGTGGTTTAGGTATTCAGATTTCACATTATACACTGCTTATGAATGGAAAAAAAAATAATAAAATAGAGAGACTTATAACACAGAAAACAACCAAGAACTTCTCCAAAACTACCTGCTGTGACCTGCAAAGCTGATCTGTGAATGGAGCAGGGTTTCAGTTGGACAAAGCATGATGAGGTGATCAAAATGTAAGAATGGAAGAAAGGAGCTGACACTGAACAATATCAGGTAGCTTGAAGAGGTGAGAGCTGTCAGGTATACTCAGTAAGGAGAGAAATGGAAAGTAAGAAGTTTCTCAGTGTCAAAGGTGTGGGATATTCCAGATTGCAAAGGATTATGTCAATTAGGAAATGTATGGAAAGAGTGATAGTCCTACAGTCCTTATCACTGACACTGGGAAGGATGAGGATGTTGAATGAAGAGAATGCCTGAAGGATAGAGAGAGTGACAAGCCCAAGCAGATCCAACAGTGGGAGGAACCTGTTGAAATCAGCAGCTACATAGATATGAAGACAAGGGAAGTTGTTAGTCCTTAAAGGGATAGTCACTGACATACTGAAAATGTCAAAGGAGGACTTTATTTTTCTTATATTCTTTGTCTTTTGTTTGTTTCAGTCATTGCACCATGACAATGCTGGGACACTGCATTGAAGGGTTTAGTCAAATAAGTCAACTCCAGTTCTTATTTTATTTAAGTTTGGTACTTATTCTATCAGTCTCTTTGCCTGAGCTGCTAAGTTATAGGGACATAAACAAGCTAATACTGGTTGTCAAGTGGTGGGGGGGGGCAAATAAAAAGGCACACACACGCACATACATACACACATACGCACACATGCATACACACACACATATGCATACAATTGGCTTCCATACAGTTTCCATCACTCACAAGGTATTAGTTGACAATTGGCTATAGTAGAAGATGCTGTGCAATAGGACTGTACCTGAAACCATATGGTTATAGAACAAGCTTCTCAGTACAGTTAAGCAATAATTACTTGCATTGTGGTTCAAGTAGTATAGGGTGTCACCTCTGACTAGTATAGCAGTGTCCCTATCACCTGCAACAAAGACAAGAAAGTTACAAATATCATCTTTAAACTACATACAGAAAAAGAAAAACATTTCTTTATAAACAGTCTCATGAGAATTTGTCATTTACTGAGTTATCAACACTTTTCTGTCAGTATGTGTGTGTGTTGTCATTGGCAGTGGCTCCTCCTTCCTCATTATCATTGACATTTAACATCTGTTTCCGATGCTGGCATGAGTTGGATGGTTTGATAGGAGCTGGTAAGGTCAGTGCCCACACCAGGTTATGTAATCTGTTTTGGCTTGGTTTGTGCTGCTGAATGCGCTTCCCAATATCAACCACCTTACACAGTGTATTGGGTGCTTTTTATGTGGCACCAGCACCGGTATCAAATCTGCTGTGGTGGACAGGTCTTCTTGAGAGAATTTCTTTCTTCATTTGTACATCCTTATTTGTGTCGGTGCCTCTGATGGTTGACAAGACCAATTTTTCTAAGGAACAACAGTAATGGTTGTTAGAAGAGTTGGCTGGAATTGGTATGTCTTTCATCATAACCGTCTATCTTCATTTCTTCAAGGATGTACTTCAAAGTGTTCGACACCACATATATGTGTGTGTGTGTGTGTGCCTGTGTGTATACATTATATTCTTTAGGTAGAATTGGCAGGATAGGTTAAGGCAGAGTCAGAAGGATTTGGTGGAAGCAGGTTGGTGAGAAGGGTGATAGCCAGTATGGAGGAGTGGAAGTTGAGGGGCAGTGGAAGTTGAGGGGCAGTGGATAAGTAGCAGGCTTGCAGCAAAAACAGAAAAATAATAACAAATAATCACCAAAGATTATCCGTCTATCAGCTTGCATTTTATCATTTTGTGAAAAAAAGTTGCTTTTCTTATTTTTAAATCAAGTTCTGTACTTTTTGGTTGTTGTTCATTGTTATTGCTGCTTGTTGGTGTTGCTGTTTGTGTTGCTGTTGTTGTTATTTTAATAATTTTTATTTACAATTTTCTCTGTCCATCTTCTTTTATGTCCACACCCACCAAAACAGAATAAGAGTACAGGAAAAGAAAATGTAGCCATAAAATAAAAGCAACCAACAAACACACAGGCATACATATAGATACATATATGCATGCAAACAAGCACACATGCATATAACAAAACTGAAGATACATACATACACATGCATTAGCACACACACACACACATACATACAATCATGCAGGTGTGTCTGTGTGTGTATATATATGTGTATGTATGTATG
>NC_068985.1:83501859-83508301 GCF_001194135.2 Octopus bimaculoides
ATATATATATATATATATATATATATATATATATATATATATATATATACACACATATATGTGCATGCCCATATGAATAATATGATACTTAATATGCATATGTGTGTGGATGCATATACGTTTGATGTGTGCATATGGTTATTATATGTACGTATGTAACTATGTGAACTTTAGTTAATATGTTTGTGCATATATTGGTTCATGTGTGAGTGTGTATGTTTGTGTATACTC
Source organism: Octopus bimaculoides (assembly GCF_001194135.2). Classification (NCBI taxonomy): domain Eukaryota; kingdom Metazoa; phylum Mollusca; class Cephalopoda; order Octopoda; family Octopodidae; genus Octopus; species Octopus bimaculoides. Next base: position 83,502,091 of record NC_068985.1, read on the forward strand.
TTTTCATTCATGAATGTTTGAAAATGTAGAATGATGAAATTTAAAACCATCTATGTAATAGTTTAGTACATATACACACATACGCATATATATATATATATATATACAGAGAGAGAGAGAAGCATATCTGTGGCTGTTTGGTTAAGAAGTTTGCTCTGCAGTCACATGGTTTCAGTTTCGGCCCCACTGTGATGCATGTTGGGCAAATGTCTTCCATTATAGCTCCAGGCTGACCAAAGCCTTGTAAGTAGATTTGACAGATGGAAACTGAAAGAAGCTCATTGTTTTTATGTGTATATACATGTGCATGTGTGTTTGCGGCGCCTGGCTGGAGCTTGGCTGCTCTGCATTGACAAGGGGCAACACCCTGAAACTAGTCTAGTCTTCAGATGCCAAACCCTCCCCTGTTCGAAGGTTATAAAGGACACAGGTTTCGTGTGTCACATAGCTAGCTAGAGGCGATGGCTTCTTGGAGCTAATTCACAGCAGCTTTCGTCCTAATTTTGGGACTGCCATGTTGGCTTGGCGATAACTATTAATTTCCAGTACCGCTGCCGTAGTCTCCTTTAGAGAGACTTAGAAATATTAATAACTCTATATATATATATATATATATATATATATATATATATACTACATGTGTGAGAAATTCTGTCTGTGTGTGTTCGTTGGAGTTGTTAGCTAACTCCTCCTACATTGTTTTATCGATATTGATGAAACTTGACATGTGAGTAGAACTCATGTCTAAAAACCTCCTCGCATACTCAGATTGTTGGAAAAACTCGATAATAGAGCCCTTGGAAGGGATCCTTATATATAACTGATATATTTTATTTTAACATCCAAGGGAAATAACCCATTCATTTTCCTAAATTATTTGGTATAGATCAAATTGAGTATGCTCATTTCTTAGCATTTGAATTGTTAGAGTTATTTTCACAATTTATCCAGTACAACTCTTAAACAAGTAAATAGTATTTTCCTAAACAATAGATCCATTTATTTTGGTTATTGACTTATTCATGAATATACCAACACTAGACCCGCTGAGGGTAATATTCTCTGGGAGCACACAAAAGCCCTTTTCAGAGTTATTTACTTTGAATTGTTATTATCTCATATCTGATTAGCCTGTTATTACGTAACATGCTTCACGATTTTAGTATACATACCTTATTAGTATTTTCTCCTAAGTTCTATATACTCTGGGAACACATTAAAACCCTTTACGGGGCTACTTTATTTGAATTCTTACTATTGGGTAACTAATTTCATGTTCTTACATAACTGACTTCACAATTTGGGTATTCATAACTTATTGGGAATTCCTAAAGACAAGATCATGTGTAAGACAGTCCAGTATTCTCTGTAAATGCACAAAAACCGTTTTAAGGGCTACGTACTTTGTATTGTTGTTATTGGATTAGCAAAACAATTATGAGGTAGTATATATATATATATATATATATATATATATATTTATAAATATATGTATATATATACATACATATATATATATTTATATATATATATACATATATATATATATATATATATATATATATACACACACGTGTGTTTGTGTGTGTGTAATGAACGAGAGAAACAGAACATGGATTTAGCATGCACCTTTATTCAGTACAATGGCCATTTAGACCCATCCTGCATCTGTCCATTAAAGGTGGGATATAGTACATCTAGTTGTGTTGCATCCATCAATGCAGGCTGTATCTCAATAGATGTCTAGAGTAAACAAGATATGTTAGTACATATACTGGGTTGAATTCTTCAAGTCAGGTAGCATGCTATACCCTTGAGGAAAACCCTTTGTCTCACATTGTTTAATTTTTCTCAGCTAAAAGGAGTAGCAATCAAGTGGTGCTGTAGCTCTCTCACCCCCTTTATGTATCACATCCTAAATGTTCCAAAGGATTGAGGTTGGTGGTGAGGCAGGGAGTGGATAAAAGAGTGTGTTCGTTTTTGTTTGCAAGTACATAAGGACCTGAAAACGATGTGAAATGATCAGATCTAAAATATCTCTTCCAACAGGATTTTTGTTTTCTTTCTAGCACCTAAGGTTTCATGTGGGAAAAAGAAAAATCAGCATTTATTCAATTAGATTTGATATCACAAATGACACTCCATCAGTGCAGCTTAGATTCCAAGATGGTCACAAAATGTCTATTAAAAGATGTGTGTGCATGTTTGTAAGTACATTGTATTCGTGCTTGTCTCTCACTGCTTGACAACTAGTGTTGATTTGTTTCCATCCCTGTATTTCTAGTGTTACCGGGAATCCCTTATATACTCAGCATGAGATGTATCCCTACATGACACAGATCACCTCATGTTTTACCGTCTGGTCACTTGGAACCTGAAACGGCATAGAACAGAACAATCTATGAAACTGGTGGAATACACATCAAACCATTTTCATCGTCATCATCATCATCATCTTCACGATCATCTTCATCATCTTCCATCTCATCATCATCATCATCATCATCATTATCATCATCATCATAATTCTCATTGTCATCATTTATATGTCCACTTTTCCATGCAGTTGTATTTTAAATTTAATTTTGATGGTATGAGAGACACTGCATGTAACAAGCTGTTATGAACCTTATTCATTGATACATTTCAGAGTAAGTGACCTGCAGATTAAAGTCACAAACCATAGAGCTCTTGTGTACACATCCTGAAGTTCAAGGGCTATTGACTCACTGCATCCACCATGTGTGCATCACCAAAGATCTCTGTACTTCAGTGAACCATGGACCGAGATATCATTATTAGATTTTTGGGGTAGGATGGTAGTGCGAGAGAGAGAAAGAGAGAGGTGTTTGAGTATCAAATACCCAATGATGCTATTGTTCACAATTGCAATTAATTAATAAAAACAACAACAACAATACAGTTACATCAAAGAAAAATACCAAAAAAAAATTAAAACAATAACAAAAAAAATAATAATATACATCTTAATTAAAGAAACCAGCTGCAACTTTAAGATGACTGGCAATAACATTGATGAGAAAAACTCAAGTGAACATTTATTTCGTTTCTTTTTCGTACTTGATTGAATTTCTTTGTTTATTTGTTTGTTCATTTATTTATTTACTTTTTTTTAAATTTAAAATTGAAATGGAATTAAATTGAAATAACAATAATAACAACAGCAAAAATATAATAATAATATTGATGATGACTTCTGACTTAGGCACAAGGCCATAAATTCAAATTGCGCAAGGAATTTGTATGGTTAATTTAAATGTTCCTAGTTCTTGACTGGTACTTTATTTCATTGCCCCCCCCCCCACACACACACACACACCACTACCACCTACCAGAAGAATGAAAAACAAATCTGTTGGCCCTGGTGGGTTTTAAATTTACAATGTAAAAAGGGACCATAAGCTACTTTGCGTGTCACTTTCACCAGATTTGTTCACTTTCATCCAATCATTTATAACAATAAGGATCAGAAGAGGAATGGATTATATAGATTGGGAAGTTGATTACATCGACCCAGTGTTCAACTGGTACTTATTTTATCAACCCTTGAAAGGATGCAAAACAAAATTGGCATTGGCAGAATTTGAACTCAGAACATAAAGACAGATGAAATACCACCACATGTTTTGTCCAGTGTGTTAACAGTTCAGCCAGCTCACTGCCTTAAGGATTACATAGATTAATCACCAATCATAATTATGAAAAAAAATCTCTTGTCACCATATTTCTGTTGAAATGCATACAATACTTTTGTTTCAGTTAATTTCTAAAGCATTCTTTTATTCTTTTACTTGTTCAGTCATTTGACTGTGGCCATGCTGGAGCACCACCTTTAGTAAAAGAAATCAACCCCAGGACTTATTCTTTGTAAGCCTAGTACTTATTCTATCGGTCTCTTTTGCCAAACCACTAAGTTACAGGGGCGTACACACACCAGCATTGGTTGTCAAGCAATGGTGGGGGTACAAGCACAGACACACACATAGACTCACACACACATATACGATGTGCTTCTTTCAGTTTCCGTCTACCAAATTCACTCACAAGGCTTTGGTCAGTCTGATGCTATAGTGGAAGACACTTGCCCAAGGCACCAAGCAATGGGACTGACTCCGGAACCCTGCGGCTGGTAAGCAAGCTACTTACCACACAGCCACTCCTGCCCCGATAGCAATCTACTTGCCACACTGCAAGCTACTTAACACATTGAAGAATTTAGTAAAATAATTCTTTCATTATTAAGCTAGAGTATGGAACATAAATTCTAACATGAAATTTTAAATGAATGTTTTGATTTAAATGACTTTAAAGCTGAAAGTTTGTATGCTGAAACCTGAGGTGGGCCAAGGTGGGTTAGTATCAAAAGGGTTCATTCTTGAGATGATAAAGAAAGGTAAACCATGAAAGGTTTCAAAGTGTAGAAGCAAAAAGGTGAAAGGGATGTTAGTATTTGCTCTAATTCACTGTGTTTTAAGTTCAAATCCCTCTGGGGTCAACAATGTTTTTCATTTTCTCAGGGTCAGTAAAAGAGTACCAATCCAGGATGGTGAATAGGCAAAACTGTAATAACATTGGACTAGATGTTTTGTAGTATTTGGCCATTATCTTAGTGTTCCGAGTTCAAATCCCATCGTATTCTACTCAGGCCAAACTGCAGGAACAAGCAGAATAATATTATAACACTTAATCAACTCTTACATTCACTACATAATAACCAGTTGTTGGCCCACCTAGGTCAGGCCTCATTAAGCAGACCTTTTTTATCCCTATGTTAGTTTCAATTAGGCAGTCTAACGATCAAAGACATTCAAATTATGACTATCCTGCTTTTTCAAAATACATAAGCAAATATGTCCTGTCTCTTTTTAGATATATTAGAGTGTAATTTGAGGAAATTTTGACTCCTATTTTTAGCTGGTGGAGTGACTACATAAATAATTTCTCTCTCTCTCAGCTCATTTGTAATTGTTCTTGTAACTCTAGCTACTAGTGATAACAGTTACTGTTGTTATCATCATAACCAACATCATCATCGTCGTCATCATGCTCGTTATCTCATTACTACCATCATCATTATGATAGCTGACATTGTCATCATACTCATTTTTTTTATAACAATCATCATCTTCATCAAAATCATCATCACCATTGAAACTGAGGCAGCAAAGAAGGTTCTGCTGGTGCTGATGAGGTGGAGGGAAGAGAGAATGAATGTTGTTGCCATCAATTACATCATCATCGTCATCGGTACCATTGTCATCATCGTCATCATCATCACCATCACCATTGTCATCATCATCATCATCATCATCATCATTGCCATCATCATCATCACCATTGTCATCATCATCATCATTGTTGTCATCATCATCACCATTGTCATCATCATCATTCTCATCATCATCATCACCATTGTCATCATCATCATTGTTGTCATCATCACCACCATTGTCATCATCATCATTCTCATCATCATCATCACCATTGTCATCATCATCATTCTCATCATCATCATCACCATTGTCATCATCAACATCATCATCATCACCATTGTCATAATCATCATCAACATCACCACCACTGTTGTCATCATCATCACCATTGTCATTATCATCGCCATTATCATTATCATCACCATTGTCATAATGATCATCATCACCACCACCACTACCATTGTCATCATAATCATCATCATCATCATTATCACCACCATTATAATCATTACTATCATTATTATCATGTTCATGATGATGATGATGATCATCATTTTTTTGAGGCAATGATGATGATACTTGTTGTTTACATCAACAATGTGATTACGAAAACGACTTTCGAGCGAGATCGTTGCCAGTGCCCCTGGACTGGCTCTTGTGCTGGTGACACATGAAATTTCTTCGAGCGAGATCGTTGCCGGTGCCGCTGAACTGGCTCTTGTGTGGGGTTCTGGGATTTTTCGAGCGGGATCGTTGCTGGTGCCCCTGGGCTGGCTCTTGTGCGGGTGACACGTAAAAGCACCCACTACACTCTCTGAGTGGTTGGCTTTAGGAAGGGCATCCAGCTGTAGAAACACTGTCAAATCAGATTGGAGCCTGGTGTAGCCATCTGGTTTCACCAGTCCTCAGTCAAATCGTCCAACCCATGCTAGCATGGAAGGCGGACGTTAAACGATGATGATGATGATGATGACGAA
>NC_068985.1:83508717-83509740 GCF_001194135.2 Octopus bimaculoides
ATTATTATCATGTTCATGATGATGATGATGATCATCATTTTTTTGAGGCAATGATGATGATACTTGTTGTTTACATCAACAATGTGATTACGAAAACGACTTTCGAGCGAGATCGTTGCCAGTGCCCCTGGACTGGCTATTGTGCGGGTGGCACATAAAAGACACCATATCGAGCGTGGCCGTTTTCGTGCAAGTGACACGTAAAAGCACCCACTACACTCTCTGAGTAGTTGGCATTAGGAAGGGCATCCAGCTGTAGAAACTCTGCCAAATTAGATTGGAGCCTGGTGTTGCCATCCGGTTTCACCAGTCCTCAGTCAAATCGTCCAACCCATGCTAGCATGGAAGGCGGACGTTAAACGATGATGATGATGATGATGACGAATGATGACGATGAAGATAAGTGTTGTCATCGTCATCGCCTCGGACATCAACATTGTTATAATTATTGTGATTGAGTTAATGATGATGAGGGGATGAAGAGAAAAGACTATGTGTGATTGAGAGGTAAGAGTTGCTATCATCATGGGGAATTTAATGGTGGTGGTTGTGGTGGTGGTGGTGGTCATCATTCTGTCCATCATGGTTCCAATTCACTGTCCTGTCATCGTTTATATCATCATCATCACTGCCACTACCACTATCACTACCACCACCACCATGACCACCATCATCATCAGCATCATCATCATCATCATCATCAACAACACTGTTGTCATCATCATCCTCATCATTGTCGTTATGGTAACAGTGATTATCTGAAGGTAACAGCCTCAAATTCTCAGGTTGTTCGCTTTGTCATTAACAGACCTGTTTTATTTGACACATTTGGCCACATACACACAAAGACGTACACATAGATGCATACAGAAAAAATATATATATATATATATCATCATCATCATCATCGTCGTATAATGTCCGTTTTCCATGCTAGCATGAGTTGGACGATTTGACTGAGGACTGGTGGACCAGATGGCTACACCAGGCTCCAATCTGATTTGGCAGAGTTTCTACAGCTGG
>NC_068985.1:83511827-83513664 GCF_001194135.2 Octopus bimaculoides
TATGGGAGAATTTACGAAAAAACCAACAATAGACGAAGACAGGTGGTGTAGACAACAAAAGGATGTATTAGTTTAACGCTCGGGAATACAGAAAGTCTTTAACGTTTCGAGCTACGCTCTTCAACAGAAAGAACGACGGGCTTCTTTCAGTTTCTGTCAACCAAATCCACTCACAAGTCTTTGGTCAGCTTAAGGCTATAGTAGAAAACACTTGCCCAAGGCACCATGCTGTGGTACTTATTCTTTCTGTCAATCTCTTTTGCTGAACCTCTAAGTTGTGGGGATGTAAAACTACTAACACCAGTTGTCAAGCAGTGGTAAGGAACACACACATATGTAAGTAGATATATACATGTATACATGCATATATATATATATATATATATATATATATATGTCCATATATATATATATATATATATATATATATGTGTGTGTATATATATATATGTATATATATGGACAGAAAGGAAAGTTCCATGTATAAATGTGCCTCGATGGCTAACAAAGTGTACATAATAGTGTATACATTAAGCAGAGTGTATATGTGTATCTATCTGCACTAGTGTTTGGGCATATATATGTGAGGGACTACTGTTGTGTGTATAATAATATGTGCATCAAAAATTATATGTGGGTGTATAAACATATATGTGTGTGTATGTAATAGTATTTCCATGTGTGTACCATTGCAATTATAAGTATGTGTATAGAATTCTGTAAGTATGTGTGTGTGTGTATGTGTGTTGTGTGTGTGCATGTGTGGGCATATTAGCATGCTTGTGCATATTGGCATGTTTGTGCATGTATGTATCGCTGGATGCATATATGTAGTTCCTGTAAACACTTTGCGACCATCTGTGTGTTGAGGTGCATCTGCATTGCATATGCATGTGTGCATGCATGTATGTATGTATATATGTATGTGTGTGATGCAGTAATTTAATATTATCCATTTGTGCATGGAAGAAATCTAATTAAAATTGTCAAATGAGGGGGAAAAAAAAATGAAAAAGAAGCAGACAGACAGACGGGCAGAAAGACAGATATAAATTTGGAAAAGAAACCAAACTAAGATAAAAAAAAAACAAACAAAAAAAACATATTACTTCACTGTCAATGAATTATGAAGTAAGAATAATTCAACTAATACTACTAATAATATTAATAATATTAAATAGTTCTACTCTTACTACTATGTTTACCACTACTACTACTACTACTACTACTACTACTATGACTAGCCTCCCCCCCGCCCCGCCATCCTCTCCCTATCCCTTGGTATTATTACTTGTGCTGTTATTGATGATGACGATGATAATAAGGAGGAAAAGGAGGAGGATTGCAACATTGATGAGGAGATACTGACATTGGCAGTGACAAAGAAAATAATGACAGGGACAATGATGATGATGATGATGATGATGATGATGATGATAGAGAGGGTAGTGGTGGTCTGTGTCATCGGCATCATAATAGTCGACAACGTTGACTACGATGATGATGATGGTGGTGTTGGTGGTGGTAAGGATGATGATGTTGATGATAATAATTGTGATGACAGGATGATGACATTAAGAATGATGATTATGAGAATATTGACGACTATACTGAAATATTCAATGAATCTGTAGGTGTATGTTTCTTTTGTTTTTGGAGTAGCTGCATGGTTACTAGCTTGCTTACCAACATCATATTTCTGGGTTGAATCCTACTGCGTGACACCTTGGGCAAGTGTCTTCTACTATAGCCATGGGCCGACCAAAGCCTTGTGAGTGGATTTGGTAGACAGAAAGTGAAAAAAGCCCATCATATATATATATATATATATATATAT
>NC_068985.1:83513674-83519345 GCF_001194135.2 Octopus bimaculoides
ATATATATATATATATATATATATATATATATATATATAGGTTATGAGAGGAAATGGTGTCAATAAGACCCAAAGGTGTCAGGTGATGCTGAGTAAGTGCTATGGATAGACTACAGTTAAGCTCCAGGTTAAGTGATTATGCGAATGAGGAGTCCAATGTAGGTCATATATTAGCATGTGTATATATAAAAAAAATTAACAGAATGAGATAAAGATCCAAGGCTGTGAAAGATTTCAGAACATTTATAAATAGGTCTTACAGCTGTTTCCAGAAACAGCTTATTCATCATCATCATCATCATCATCATCAACATCATCATTATCATTTAATGTCTATTTTCCATGCTGACATGTGTTAAATGGTTTGAGAGAAAGTAGCAAGGTCAGGGTCTGTGCCAGATTAAATAGTCTGTTGTGGATTGGTTTCTGTGGTTGAATGCCCTTCCTAACGTCAACCACTTTACCATTTTAACCATTTTATAAGTAGACTTTCAGTTAAATTTAAACCTCACATCCTCCACATGTTGTCTAGTAAATATCTATGATAAAAATAGGAACTGTTTGTTGTAGGGGTGGATAGAAAATGCTTAAATATTTAAATTTATTCGTAGGTATCAGCATGGCTATGCAGTTAAGAAGCTCACTTTGCAAGCATGTGATTTCTGGTTCGTTATCACTGTGTAGCACCTTGAACAGGTATCTTGTACTATATAGCCCCAGGTTGTCCTATGTCTTATGAGTGAATTTAGTAAGTGGAAACTGTATGGAAGCCTGATATCGTTTAACGTCCGCTTTCCATGCTAGCATGTGTGTGTGTGTGTGTGTGTGTGTGTGTGTGTGTGTGTGTGTGTGTGTGTGCACATGTCTCTGTTTGTCCCACAAGGCTAAGCTGACTTTGGCAGAATTCGAACTCAGAACATAGAGTTCTGGAATAATAATAATTCTGCCTTAAAGAATTTTAGTCAATCAAATCAATCCCAATACTTAATTTTTTAGTCTGGCTCTTATTCTGTTAGTTTCTTTTGCTGAACTGGTAAGTTACAGGAATGTACAACACCAGTCGTCAAACCATGGTAGGTAACAAAAAGACACAAACACACACATACAAACACACACACACACACACACACACACACACAATATATATATATATATATTCAATAATGATAAAGGGTAAAATTAACTAATTAATTAATTAATAATTAATAATTTTACCAAGTAATTCAGTATGTTAAAATAACCTTTATCGGTTATACAAAAATTCTATTATTATAAGCATAATTATAATAATGCTATTTCTTAATTTCGGTATGTGGTGAAGCAATTTGCTGAACCCTAATTATAATTATGCTTATAATTCTAGAATTTTTATATATATAAACAATAAGAGGGACCACCAAGTGGATCCCTTGTATGCTAAAAATAGATGTCAGACCGTCTTACCACAAAATCTTTTAAGTATGTTGATCACTGAAATTGATATTATTTAATAATATTAATTTCTACTCTATTATATATATATATATATATATATATATGGCAGAATATACAAATAATAACAACAGACGAGGACAGGTGGTGTAAATAACAAAAGGATATATTAGTATGACGCTCGGGAATACGGAAAGTCTTTGACGTTTCACGATATGGTTCTTTCAGTCTCTGGCTGCCAAATTCCCTCAGAAAGCTTTGGTCACTCCGAGTCTTACCTAAGATGCCATGCAGTGGGATTGAACCTAGAAGCACAAATATATCTATGTGTGTGTGTGTGTGTGCGCACGAGTGTTTGTGAGTATGTGTGCACATGTGTGCATGTGTGTACATGTGTGTGTGTGTATCTGCATGTGTGTGTGTATCTGCATGTGTGTGTATGAGTGTGTGTGTGTATACAATATGGTTCTTTCAGTCTCTGGCTACCAAATGCACTCAAAAAGCTTTGGTCAGTCTGAGGTTAGGATAGAAGACACTTGCCCAAGTTGCCACATAATGGAGTTGAACCTAGAAGCGCGAATATATGTACATGTGTGTGTGTGTATGCATGCACACTCACATACACAATCATGCATAAATTTTAAAGCTGACCAAAAAGAAATATTATTTTTTTCGTTCAGTGATTACTGAATCTTGAAAAATTAAATTAAAATGTATCATTTGTATGTATTTAAATTTTGATTTCTACTTTTATTTTCTTGTAATTTAAAAAAAAAAAATTTCTTTATTTACTTCATATTACTCTTGTTCTTGTTTTTATTATATTTCTTTTATATTTCTTTATATTTCTCTTAAACTAGATTCTTTAGACAAATAAAGAAAAATCTCAAGATAAAATACTTATGGCACAATATTAAAATAATTTTCAGTTTCTGTTGTTAAAAGTAGTAGCAGTAATAGTAGTAGCAGCAGCAGTAGCAACAACAACAACAATACAACCATTATCATCATGATTATCATTGTCGTCATTGTCACGACTGCCATCATTGTTGTTGTTAATATAGATGCAGAAACTCATGCATTTTAATATACACGCATTTCACTATTGTGTGCAACTGAATATTCTACTGCTCATGTTTATTATTTACCAAGCAAAAACAATAATAAATTACAACGGCAGTGCTGATGAAAATAATAATGGTAATACTAGGTTGCTGATGATGGTGATGATAGTCAAAAAAGAAATACAAATTATTCAATAAAAAAAATACTCATAACAAAAAGAAAAGCAAAAGAAAGAAAAAAAAGCAAGTCAGACAATATTATGAAAAAAAGTAGTTTCATTTCTTTATATTGTGGGGGTAAGGGGGAAGGTAGGGAAAGGTTCTTTCTTAAATTTGCCAATATAGAATATGGGCAACTTGATAAATGTTGACTTAAATGCGGCTTTAAGTAGACATATATCAAAATATTTGTTGAATCAAATTGCAGTAGATCTAATTATTTACAGATCAATTGTTATGTTAATTTTTATTCTAACATGTTATGGATGTATGTGTTTATGTGTGTGTATGTATGTGTGTGTGTATTTTGTTGGTTATGATATAAGTATATCATAACTATCATCAACAGTCTATGACAGCATCAAAACCAGATATAAAATGATGTTTGTTATGTTTACATATGTGTATGTGTGTGTGCATGTCTATGTATACATAATATATATGTATAAGTGTATTTCTTATATGCATATATATATATATATATATATATATATATATATATACTAAACATAAATTGAAAACAGAACACAAAGGATATCGCGGTACACGTGTTTCAAGCTACAATCTGTCATTATATCAGTATATATTAAACATCATTTGAAAACAGAACACAAAGGATATTGCAGTACACGTGTTTCAAGCTTTATACACATATTTTTATAAATATTTAGCAGAAGTAACAGGGTGACTCATATATTCACACACACACACACACACACACAAACATATATCATCACCGCCACTGCCGCCACCAGTACATATTGTATATATATATACAATATATATTGAATATATATATATATATATATATATATATATATATATATATATATACACACACAATATATATTGTATTTTAGGATGGTCATTTTTTAACTCATGTCCATATATCTATATATAAGATATGTATCTTGTATATATAGATGTAAGTAGTACCTCTTGATTTCTTTTCTTTATGCGACTTTCTGCAAATTCCTGAGATTTGTGTTTGCATCCAAAATGGAGATGAACACCATTCCTCCATGTGATCAGCTTGAAAGATTGTTAGGATATCAAGATACCTTTTCTTAATATGAAACCAATGGTAGCCTTAATACACAAATAAAGAAATTTTATCCACCAATGCAGTGTTGAGCACTCATTCTTGTGGTTCAACATTTACGTATATGTTATACATATATAATATAATATAGTATATATAATATACATATACACACACACACATACACACACATATACAGAGTGACCAGAAAGTCTGAATTGTTGGAAGATTCATGAATTGATGAATGAATGCACTCAAGTTCACGAAAATGTGGAGTTGTTGCATTGGGTTCCTGTGAATCTTGAAAATGAATCAAACTTTGCATCACTAATGGTGGAAACTATGTTGAAAAATGTTATTCATTAAAGTAGTTGAATGAAATTGCTGAAAATATGCACTATTTTTGCCATTGTATCCAGACTTTATAACCATACTGTATGTGTTGGTACCATGGAAAGATCACCCAGGACACTCTGTAATGTGGTTGGCATTAGGAAAGGCGTCCAGCCATAGAAATCATGGCAAAACAGAGAATGAAGCCTGATGCAATCTTCTTGCTTTCCAGCTCCTGTTAAACTGTCCAACCCATGCCAGAATGGAAGGGCATTATAAAGTGGTGGTGGTGGTGGCGGTGGTGTCAGCGATAGTGGCAGCGGTGATGATGTATGTTTGTGTGTGTGTGTGTGTGTGTATGAGTCACCCTGTTAATTCTGCTAAATATTTATAAAAATATATGTATACTCATATTCTGGGTTATATTTTACCTGTTTGCACCACCATACTTATATATATATATATATAGCCATGTAGTTGAGAAGCTTGCAGGTTCATTCCCACTGTGTGGCACCTTGTGCACGTGTCTCCTGCTATTGCCTCGGGCCGACCTTGTGATATATATATATATAAATATGATATCAGAAAGTTTGCAGAGTATATGTACCATCACTGCACTGTCAGATAGAAATGCATGCTCAGTTAAAGCATATTGATTAACCAGCCTAATGAGTCAGTCAACGAATAAGCTCAGCTCTGCAATTACTCCTCATCTTAGAATATCATAAAAGCTTTTATAACGATTGTATTAGAATGGCCCTGAGATTTTTACATCAGCTGAAAACCTTGAGTAACATGCCTGTGTCATATTTTGGACAAGCCTCTGCATATCTGATTCTTTAAGTCTAATACAGACTCTTGCATAGCATAGTATGTAGTACGTTTCTTTGCTGGTTGAGTGTCAGTCCAAGATTATGAGTGATTCGGCTCAGTAACCATGAGTAAATCCACAGAAACTGGGTGTCAGTGGTAGGACAATTTGGAGGTAGAGTTGTTATTACTGGTGCTAACAATTTCGAAGTTGTTGTAATTGGTGATGCTGGTGCGGGCCATAATAGTTGGCAATGCCAGTTGTGGTAGAAGTGGTGGTGGTGGTGGTGGTGGTGTAGGCAAGATTGAATTTGTGTATAAATTTGTGTAGGTGTGTGTGTGTGTGTGTGTGTGTGTGTGTACATGCATGCGTGCTTTAATGTCTGTCAAACCACCAACTTAAGAATCTAAGATAAAGTTAGAAAATCGTACTGTTGCTATACACCCTCATCCATTCTAGACACCACTGGTGAGCAGTTGAGTTCACTCTCACAGATTCCTGTGACTTTCTCTCACCATCCAATTCTCTTATTACAAATTTGAATTAGGAGCTTCAGGAATAGTGAATCTTTTATTAGCTGATTACACAACCATGGACCTCATGCCAATGGATGCCACTGCCAAAGGGCAGCTTGTAACTATGCAGAGCACGGTCATCACACCTTGGAATATTTTCAAAATACCTGCATACCCAAATGCATATATATATGTATGTATGTATGTATGTATGTATCTATCTATCTATCTATCTAGATATATATATATATATATA
>NC_068985.1:83520002-83521106 GCF_001194135.2 Octopus bimaculoides
TATATATATATATATTGGCATTTAGCAGAAGCATCAAAGAGACTCAAGGTTTGATAGTTTCATGCATTGGCACTCTGCCAATGCATGAAACTCTTGGGTTGTCAGTCACTTTGTTGCTTCTGCTAAATATTAATAAAAATATACATATACATGTATTTTGAATTTTATTTTTTCTGCATGCATCAGCATACCTATATATACACATATACACACATAAATATATATGTGTATAGATATATTGCAAGTGAAAGAAAACGCTCCCATATTTTACACAGCCAGTGGTGTGGCACTAGAAAAATTCAGATGGTATCAGTTTCTTCATATAACAAATGCTTTGTCATTTCTGTGTTCAGTTCTCACCATGGTTTGAACAGTGAGCAGTGAGTAGTATGCATTTGTTATTTCAATGTTTTATGGTGAATATAAGGAGTTAATTTTTGGTGTATTATGTATTATTGTCTATAGAAAATACTGATATAATGTGATGGTGTTGGTTGTGGTGATGATGATGATGATAATGACAATGATGATGATGATGATGAGGAGGAGGAGGATTTAAATGGTGATGGTGATTGCAATGCTGATGGAAATATTGATGATTTAGCACTTGCCTTAAAAAGTATGAAAAGCATAAAGCACTTTTTACTGAAAACAAATTAATAAAAATGAAAAAAAAATTTTTTTTTTAATTTCCAAGAATGAAGAACAGAAAAATAAAAGAAGACAGAATGAAAATACGAAGCAGCAAAATGAAAAAAAAATCCTAAAAATTAAATAAATAAATATAATTTAATAATAAAAATAAGCAAAGCTAATGGTATATAAAACTGTAATTCTACAATCCTATACATTCTATAAAACATGATGTTGTGCAGAGGAGCATTGTACATGGATGACTTCTTATATTTTATAGTGTGTCTCTTCCAAAACACTGGTTTATGAGTCTGTGATATTAAAAAAATAATGTTTAAATGTTGACTGTATCTATTCATTGATATTTATTTAGTTGTAGTTTTGAATAATTTCTTCTATTTTGGGGAATAATTCTTGCAGAATACTAATAGATTATTTTAAAAGGAAGGATTGGTCTTTCTCAGATATGTA
>NC_068985.1:83521116-83522755 GCF_001194135.2 Octopus bimaculoides
ATATATATATGTATGTATATATTCTATTCAGTTTCTTCTTTCAAATGTTGATATAAAGAACAAGCTGGTTTCTGCTGAAGAAACCAGTTCGTTCTTCATATCAGCATTAAGAAACAAAGATCCAGCATTTTATTGTTGATAACAACAGTAAAGTGTTGAATACAGTATGTATGTCTATAAATTATGTGTATTTATACTTGTGTGTGCTTGTACATATATATGCCTGTGTGTGTATGTGCATAAAATGATGATATTATATACATGTGCCTGTGTGTATGTGCAGATGTAGATGTGTGTGTCTGAAAACATATATATATATATATATATATATATATATATATATATATATATATATATATATGTATATATATATTTAAATATATATTTAAAAGTCAATGTGAAAATTACTTGATACAGTTTTACTAAGTATAAAAAAGATTTATCTTTTATTTTTTTTAAACACACACATATATATATATATATGTTTGTGCATATATATTTTCTTATATATGTCTATATTTATAAATACACATGCAAAGGCTATGATCAGCCATTTTTGTGATGGGTTTTGCTTTTCCTTTTTCCAAGCGATGCCTGTGCATGATGATCTTTTATAGTGGGGAAAGGATTTTCACAAACCCAATCCCACCCTCTGAACATGGACAATATAAACTCGAAAAGAAGATCTAGTCTACATCATCGAATATTGTCGGTGTGGCAGGTTTTCTCTCAGAGTTTCCCTCTCCTAGAGAGATGTTGTGACAACAGAGAGGCCTCCCACTCCCACTGCGCCAACCAATCACATGGACACCAACCTAGATATTTCCACGTCCCTGTGCATATATACATGCATGCATACACATGTATGCATTTTATTGGATGGCTACTGACTGCTCAGGAGCTCTTCTGCCCTTTCACAGGCTTTATTTTTCGCCCTGCAGGGTGTCCAACCATCAGCCACCTTATCAAGCAAGCTTGATGGGATTGCCAGTTTAGCCACTGATGACCTGACCATGCAACAGGTTGTACTGGGTTACATGTTACCAGTAGCACCCAAGAGTGACCTGACATACATATATATATACATATATATATATATGCATTGATGCACACACAGACACATATATATATACTCTTTACTCTTTTACTCTTCTACTTGTTTCAATCATTTGACTGCAGCCATGCTGGAGCACCGCCTTTAGTCAAGTAAATCGACTCCGGGACTTATTCTTTGTAAGCCTCGTACTTATTCTATCAGTCTCTTTTGCCAAACTGCTAAGTGACAAGGACATAAACACACCAGCATCGGTTGTCAAGCGATAGTGGGGGGACAAACACCGACACACAAATACACAGACACACATATATATAAATATACATATATATGATGGGCTTCTTTCAGTTTCGGTCTACCAAATCCATTCACAAGGCTTTGGTCAGCCCGAGGCTAGAGTAGAAGACACTTGCCCAAGATGCTACGCAGTGGGACTGAACCCAGAACCATGTAGTTGGTTAGCAAGCTACTTACCACACAGCCACTCCTGCACCACACACACACACACACACACACACACACATATATATATATATATATATATATATATATATATATGTATATGTATGCATGTATGTGTATATA
>NC_068985.1:83523106-83524626 GCF_001194135.2 Octopus bimaculoides
TATATATATATATATATATATATATATATATATATATGCATAGATATATACATGCATACATTCATACATAAAAAAACTGGTCACCAGGATAATTGTTTCAGTTGATCCCATGAATGAAACATCCACCTTGTGAAATTAACATGCAAGTGACTGAACACTGCATGACATGCACACCCTTAATATAGTTCTCAGGGGGATTCAGTATAACACAGAATGTGACAAGGCTGGCCCTTTGAAAAACAGCTACTATTCGTTTTTGCCAGCTGAGTGAGCTGGGGCAATGTGAAAGTAAAGTGTCTTGCTTAAGGACTCAACTCACTGACAGGAATTGAACCTACGACCTTATAATTATGTGCCAAATACCCCCAACCACACATGTCATACCCATAAATTCATACATATGCATAAGATGGCCGAAGTGTTAAAAAGTTTGCTTTAATCACAGTAATACAGGTTCAACTCCACTGTCTGGCATTTCAAGCCATTAGCATTCTTTAAAGCCTTAGATCAATTGATACCTCATATGTGAAATGAAATAGATGGAAACTATTTAGGAGACTGTCAGATAGATTGTAACTGTTATTCATAATGTACAGCCTTGTCATACATGTTACATGTGGGAATTACATTAAGGGTACATATGTCTGTGGAATACTCATCCACTTCCATATTAATTTAGGTAATTCAGCTGGTTGAACAAATTGAATTACCACTATTGAATGATGGAAATTCATCCATTTGCATATAAATGTGTGTGTGTGCGTGTCTGTGGAGGCACATGGCTTAGTGGGTAGGGTGTTGGACTCATTATTGTAAAATTCTGGTTTTGATTGCTGGGCCTGGCGATACGATGTGTTCTTGAGCAAAACATTTCATTTCCTGTTGCTCCAGTCCACTCAGCTGGTAAAAATAGGTTATCCTGCAATGAATTGGTGGTATATATACACCACAGAACCTGGGAAACTGGCCTTATGAGCCTGTGGCTCAGGAAGGACCTTTAGTTCTTTTCTGATATGTAGAATAAGAATAGAGAAAATCATAAAGATATCTGCTTGGATTTGCTAATCCCTTTTACTTCTTATCATATATATCATCATCATCATCATCATCATCTAATATTTACTGTCCATTCTTGCATGGGTTAGGTAGTTTAACCAGGGCTGGTAAGCTGAGGGGCTGCACCAGACTCCAGTCTGATTTTGAAAGGTTTCTATGGTTGGATGCCCTTCCTAACACCAACAACTCCGCAAGTGTAATAGGTGCCAGCTGTGTGACACCAGTATCTGCCACAACTATCACCAAGGGTCTTGGTCATTTGTCATTGCCTCTGTCAGGCCAAATTCTCGCAAGGTGCATTTTACATGCCACCAGCATGGGTGTTAATTACACGACACTGGCATCAGCCACGTTGCCTGTGTGAGGCCCAATGCTCAATTGGTACTTTTTACATACCACTGGCATGGGTGCCATATATATCTATATCTATAACTATATATATATATATATATATATATATATAT
>NC_068985.1:83524693-83536321 GCF_001194135.2 Octopus bimaculoides
AGTCAGATACACACACATACACATATCTGCACACACAACTGCACTCATGTACACATATGTTCATACACAGAGATGTACATAATTTCAGCATACTCTACCATATATATATATATATATATATATATATGTATATGTATATATATATATGTATATGTATATATGTGTGTGTGTGTGTGTGTGTGTGTTTAACCAAAATTCTTTTATCTTGCATCATGTGGCATAAATCTACCACCCTCAGTATTGCATACAGCTCAGTTTAATGGGATCTTTGCCTTGGTTAGTTAGTTGGTGACCACATAAGTGTCAGTGCCATGTAAAAAAAAAAAAACATCCTGTATACTCTGTGAAGTGGCTGGCATAAGGAAGGGTATCCAGCTGTAGAAAGAAATCAGACCCAAGCAGATATTTGACCTTGAGGCATTTTCTCTGACTCATTTGCACCATGCTGGCATGGAAAACAGATTTTAGATAGTGATGATGATGATGATTGTGAAATAAATTTTTTGTGTAAACCCCTCAAGTTTGTAGCAAATTACCATTGGAATAAAAAACAACTTGTTTCAGGATTATATGCCGTTGTCAGGTCATACTTTAATTCTAAACCCATGGCTTTGCAAAGAGAATAGCCATTAGTCATATATAAAATTGGCAGCTTGGGTTTAAAGAAAGTAAGTTAATTTGCATATTGTGTTGATTGGAGAATTGTTCAAAGCTTTCTCTGTTGCGTAAAACCTGAAACAGTCAGTATAAAAGGAAATATATTTTTATGTTTATACCATCGCCATCATTAGTTTTATGTTCACTGTTTCCACTCTGGCATGCATTATTTGAGACCTCATGAAACAATGTTCTCGGACCAGATTCTCATCTTGATGACAACCTTTGCTTGTTTTCATTTGAACTACTTCATTCCATGTCTCTGCGCATTGAATTGTGCAAAGTCATTCAAATTACTGAGTTATATGTATTGCTATGTAGAAGAGGCCAAATAACACTTGTGTACTCTTTGCCTCTGGATGCTTATAGTGTCAGTGACAATATAGGAAAATTTTGGTTCTTCTTTTGACAGTTTTGTGTTTCAAGTTTTGTTGTTTTATTTGTTTACATGAATTATTATTAGTACTGATGGGATAATTTTGGATACAAAACTATAAGACTACAAGAACTCAGGATGAAATTTTTATGTGTTCAAAAATAAATCAGCACAGGTGTTAAAGTATTGGAAAGAATGCCTTGCAGTGTTGCAGTATTTGTTCTAACCCTCAGCACGCTGAGTTCAAATCCTGTCAAGATCAACTTTGGCTTTCATTCTTTTAGAACTGGTAAAAAAAAGTAACAACCCAGAATGGTGGATTGGCAGAAATGCAAGAACATTGGACTAGATGTTTTACAGTATTTGTTCTATCTTTCTAGGTTCTGAGTTCAAATACAATCATAATCTCCTTGAATGGTAGTTTTAATCTGCCACGATGTCTAACACCACCAGTTGACACCTTTGAATGCCTTTAGTCTAGTCTACACTGCTACAAACATTTAGACCAGGTCTCTGATTTAAAGATGCCTCCCTCCCACATGTCTCAAAGACCCAGTGGAGAGTCATAGGCACTGCAGTTCTTTCCTGACGGATCGATAAAAACATGTCATATCTGCATAAGTAGGGCAAATGTGACATATAATAATGAATGTAGCTTAAAAACTGGATAAATAAATGAATAAATAAATTTCATAACAGATCAGGAAAAAAAAAAGAAAGAAAGAAACCTTTTTTTTTTTCCAAGATTTACTGAACTTGAAATAATAAATCATAATTTATCATTTGCATGCACTTAAATTTTAATTTCTATATAATTTTTCTTCTTTAAAAATTTATTTCTATTTCTATTTCATATTTCTTAGCATTAGGCTAAAGTCTAATTATGACCAAAATTTTGAGATGAATAATTACTGATACATAACACCTCCAACTCATCTGCATTGCTGTCTTATTCATTCCATCTTCAAATACTTACTTAAAGGATCTCACCAGATATTCTTGTAAACCACAAGCTATATGTGTATTCCCTCCCAGTTTAGCATCAACAATCACCATTCACCTACACCCTTTATTCACCTTTTGCTGTTCCTCCCACCCTCGTCCCTATCCTCCCTAATGGTACTAAGGTAAAATGCTTCCAGTGAACCCTGATAAGTAAGGGCTTAAGAGGTCCCTGATAGTCATGTCAAATTCTTCATCACTATGCCACATAAAGATGCACCCATTCAACTCAGTATATTAGTTGGTGTCAGGAAAGGTATCCAGCTATACATGATTTGGTCCTTCAATCCATCTATGAACACACTAATGATCTGTCCAATTCATGCAAGCAGAGAAAGAAGAGATGACACGATGATGACAATAATAATAATAATAATAATTATTATTATTATTATTATTATTATTATTATTATTATTATTATTGTTGTTGTTATTATTAAGGTGGTGAACTGGCAGAATTGTTAGCATGCTGGATAAAATGCTTTAGTGGTATTTCGCCCGCCACTATTTTTTGAGTTCAAATTCTGCTGAGGTCAACTTTGCCTTTCATCCTTTTCAGGTCAATAAAATAAGTACCAGTTGAACACTGGGGTTGATGTAATCGACTCATCCCTTTCCCCAAAATTGCTGCCCTTGTGGAAAAATTTGAAACCATTATTATTATTATTATTATTATTATTATTATTATTATTATTATTGAGTGAGCGAGCAGTGCATGCCATCAAAGTGACACTGGGGTAAAATATATGAAGCCCAGTATACCCATCATGACTACCCATCTGATAAGGGTACACCAGGTACATGCATCACAACCATATGTACGCAACTTGGTGACGTCATATCAAGATAAACAGTGCATGACTTTGCAGGTGGGGCCCAGTTAGAATTTTCTTCAGGTTGAGTAGCCCATCCCACTCAAAAGGTCCCTGAATAAGGGTTGTTTGAGGATGTTGAATGAAACACCCAGAAGTGAATTATTCAAATCCCGAAGAATTCCACTCAACACATGACTATGATGCTCCCCCACTACTTCTGCTCGTGATCAGAGATGCACATATCGTCAGCCACTAAGGGACATGCTCAATTGTAGTATTGAGCAGAATATTTGCTGTAGCCCATCTTTTATACCAAGACAAAGCAATATACATGACAACACTTCCAATCAGTTAAGATCAGAAGCCATGAAAGCCACTGTCTGGTACTGCATCAGGGCATTTATTATTATTGTTGTTGTTATTTGTTTATTATTATTATTATTATTATTATTATTATTATTATTATTATTATTATTATTATTGTTGTTGTTGTTGTTATTCTTATCATTATTGTTATTGTTTTTTGTTTCGTTTTTTTTTTTTTTTTTTTTTTTTTCCTGGAATCAAATCCAAGCCAAATTAATAATATGTAGACAAGCACAGCAAATACAACAGTTTATAGCAAATATAAAATCCAACTGTTGAAATATAATGTTTTAGAAAACTGCGGTGTTGAGTCTGGAAATAAAAAAATCACTAGAAAAAAAACGGTTGTTCAAAAATTGATTCCATGAATACCTTAGGGTGACAGCTGGAAACATTTCTAGTTTCACAAGATGTCACTTTCTTTTAGTTATGAAACAAGCAGTAAAATGATGCCAATTTCAATAAATGGAGCTATAAATATTGCAAGCACTAGGTGAATGTAATGTATGAACATAATTTGCTAGAAGAGTTAGTTAATTAGCTGAAGGAGTATGACAATTAATTTTCATTAATGTAAACCCATAATAATATTATTATATTCAAAGGTAACCATACTAGAAATGCAAATGTTCATAGCAGCCATATTTGTATAATAAATAAATGAAACTAGTGATGTATACAAGAAATATATACAGGTATAATAAATCTTAACCACATTTGGTTGCAACAATGTAATTAGTTATAATGATAATGATTTATTACATTCACATATGAACATACATTTGTAGAACGGGTATAGTCAATTGAATTGATCTACCATGCATTCCTCAATATATAACTGGAGTTCTGTTTTGACTCTGTGAGATTTAATAATGATAAACAGCAAAGACCATCCGAGTTTATTTGAAGAGATAGAAAAATAATTTATTTTAACAAAAGAATCTGATTTTCTTTGTCCTTCTACCATATTGCTCTAACAACAACAATGATAACAACAATAATAACACTGTAACACGATTTTTGTCCTTGGATGGCAACTGTTATTTCCTATTTGCTTACCCCTAGAAAGTATGAATAATGGTAATATTTTCCTCAAACTTTGCTTTTGTTACATTTATTCAAATCTCAAAGAATCCTTCTCCAATGCTCTTGCTCATGGTCAGAGATGCACATATACTCAGCCACTAAAGGACATGCTCAAGTGGTTATGGTCAAGTAAATGACAGATAGATTTGTGCTATTGAGCAGAATATTTGCTATAACAATATTTCTGCTTCAGCAATTCAGTGCTGAATCTGCCTGAAATGTAATGGAAAATAGGCCAGTTTCAAAATATTGATGTCCAGGTCATAAAAAGCAAAGTTTGAAAGGAATAGTAGTCATTTCCTTTGATTT
Source organism: Octopus bimaculoides (assembly GCF_001194135.2). Taxonomy (NCBI): domain Eukaryota; kingdom Metazoa; phylum Mollusca; class Cephalopoda; order Octopoda; family Octopodidae; genus Octopus; species Octopus bimaculoides. The sequence goes on from NC_068985.1 coordinate 83,529,305, forward strand.
CTAGTTAGAAGCAAATAGGAAATAACACTTACTGACCAAAGGCAAAACAAAAAAATGAAATAAAATTTTGTTACACAGTGTAATTCATCATCATCATATCACCTTCATCATCATCATCATCATCATCATCATCATCATCCTCATTTAATATCTGTCTTCCATGCTAGCATTGATTGCACAGTTTGACAGGAGCTGGTATGCCTGAGGACTGCACCAAGTTCCACAGTTTGCTTTAGCATGATTTTTGCAGCTGGATGCCCTTCTTAACATTAATCGCTTACTTTCTAAATTTGGCACAAGGCCAGCAGTTTTGAGGTGAGGATTTAGTCTGCTGTGTTGAGTGGTATTTCATTTTATTGAATTGCTACCCCAAAGGATGAAAGGCAAAGTTGACCTTGGCTGGATTTGAACCCAGAATGTTGAGTGGCTCAACTAAACGCCACAAGGCATTTTGTTCAGAAAACATGCTGAAGATTCTATCAATCAGCTGCCTTTATTGTTTCTAACCCCAGTACTTGACTAATACTATACTTTGCTGACCCCTGGAAGGATGGAGAGTAAAGCAGAACTCAGTCAGATATTGAGCACAGAGGTTTAAAAAAAAAGGCCACAATGAATACTACAAGGTATTTTGGCCAATTCATTAATGATTTGATCAATCCATCACTTTAATAATAATGATAATAATGAGGGCAGCGAGCTGGCAGAATCGTTAGCACTCCGGTTGAAATGCCTAGTGGCATTTCATCTGCCATTACGTTCTGAGTTCAAATTCCGCCAAGATCAACTTTGCCTTTCATCCTTTCAGGGTCGATTAAATAAGTACCAGTTATGCACTGGAGTCGACATAATTGACTTAATCCCTTTGTCTGTCCTTGTTTGTCCTCTCTATATTTAGCCCCCTGTGGGCAATAAAGAAATAAATAATGATGATTTCACATTTTGGTACAAGGCTAACAAGATCAGGGAGTGGGTGGATCAATTACATTGATCCCAGTGTTCAACTGGTAGTTATTTTATCGACCCTGAAAGAATGAAAAGCAAAGCTGACCTTAGTGGAATTTGAACTCTGAACATAAAAACAGACAAAATGCCACTAAGCATTTTGCCCAGCACCCTAATGATTCTGCCAGCCCACCACCTTAATAATAATAATAATAATAATAATAACAACAACAACAACAACAACAACAACAACAACAACAACAACAACAACAACAACAACAATAATAATAATAATGGTTTCAAATTTTAGCACAAAGTCAGAAATTTGGAGGTAGGGTTTAAGTCAATTATATCGACCCCAGTGTTCAACTGATACTTATTTTATCAATTCTGAAGGGATGAAAGACAAAGTCAACTTTGGTGGAATATAAATTCAAAATGTGAAGACAGACAAAATGCTGCTAAGCATTCTGCCATCTCACTGCCTTAATTTAATAATAATAATAATGATAATGATAATAATAATAATTATTCCAAATTTTGGCACAAAGCCAGCAATTTCGGGGGAGAGGATAAGTCAATTACATTGATCCCAGTGTTCAACTGATACTTATTTTATCAACCCTGAGAAGATGAAAGGGAAGGTCAACCTTGGTGGAATTTGAACTCAAAACATAAAGTTGGATGAAATACCACTAAGCATTTTGCGCGGCATGCTAACACTTTTGCCAGCTCACCACCTTAAATAATAATAATGTTAAGGATTTTGTCAGTATAAGCTAAATAATTCATAGTTGTGAAAATGCGTGATTAAGTAGTTAGATTGTTGGACACACCTTATAGGTTGTGAGTTTGAATTTTGGACTAAGCTTTATGTTATGTCCTTGAAGAAGGCACTTCATTTGACATTGCTACAGTTTATTCAACAGAAATGGTACCATATAAGAATAACATCCAAGTGCTGGTACAAACTTCTCTGGTACAAACTCCTCTGGCTGTTACATCCTGGGTGCTTCAACAGGTAAAAAAGTAAGAGGTCTGAGAGCGTATCTACGTCTGCTCTTGACACCATACATTCTAAATACAATCAGAGATTCTATAGCTACTAAGTCATATTCAATTGCAAGTGACGGGCCTTCGGTTTTTTTTTTTATGCAATTTACAGTTTTTATGCAAGCAATTATATTTTTTCCCCTCCGTTTTTCCCTTCTTTGGCCTTTCCTTGTTTCCGACGAAGAGCTCCGCTCGAAACGTCATATTCTCTCTCTTTCCTTTCTCTAGCGTCTAGTAACACAATCTGTATCACATCCTCATGTTGTTGTTTTTTGTTGTTGTTTTTTTGTCTTTTTCCTTTTTTGAACTTATATATATATATATATATATATATATATATATATATATGAAGTTTACCTGTGAAGTTATCTAAAGTCAGACAAGAGATAAACATCAAAATTCACATATTTAATGGTCATCTGTATTGTAAATCTCTTGTGTTCTCAGAACATAAACCGCATTTCTTGAATACCATTTAACCACATTCACCTAGTGTCACACTGCTTTATGAATATTTCTAATAAATTGTAATAATTTATAATTAGCTAATTTAGTGTCAGTGCTTAACTTTAGTATATCGTTAATTGATGTCATTTACATGCAAGCAGCACATGCATAAACTCATGCCAAATAGTGCCATCTACAGATATCCTGAGTAAGCAACTATTGGGTTGTCCGGAAAGTTTGTGCCAATTTTTAAAAGAAAGAAAAAGGTCAATAAATACTTGCCATTACATTTTTAATCAACTACATATGAACCATTTTGTTGCACAATGCATCTCTATTTTTCCTTTAACTTGAAAATACCCTCTTCCCAAAATTGAGGTGGTTTCATGGCAAATAAGTTGAAAGGTAAGCTACTATAAATCAACACAAACTTTCCAGACAACCCAATAGCATGCTATATATATTGCACTTGCAGATGTTACGTTCTTTGGTCGTTGGCATGGCTGTATGGCTTAGAAGTGCATGATTCTGTGCCAGTGCATTTCTGACTCTATAGCGTCAGGTGGAGAAATCAATGAAATTTTTCGTTAATAAAAACTGTGTGGAATTCTAAATGATGTGGCTATGTGGTAAGAAACTTGCTTCCTAACTACATGGTTCTGGGTTTAAGTTGCATTCTGTGGCTCCTTGGGCGAGTATCTTCTATACTAACCTTAGGTCAACCAAAGCTTTGTAAATGGATTTGCGAGATGGGAACTGAAAAAAGCCCATCATGTGTGTGCATGTCTGTGTTTGTCACCCCATCACTGCTTGACAACTGGTGTTGGTGTGTTTGCATCCCCATAACTTAGAAGTTTGGCAAGAGAGAGCAATAGAATATGTACCAAGATTAGCAAAGTAATTAAGTTCTGTGGTCGATTCATTCGACTAAAAATTCATTCAGGGCAATGCTCCAGCATGGCTGCAGTCTAATTACTGAAACAATTAAAAATAATAAAAGAAAGATATGCCTATATATGTGCATGTTAAAGAGAGGAAGAGAGTATGTCATCATCATCATAATCATCATTTAACGTCTATTGTCCATGTTGATATGGGTTAGATGGTTTGACCAGAGCTGGGGAGCTGCACCAGACTCCAGTCTGATTTGGCATGGTTTCTACAGCTGGATGCCCCTCCTGACACCAACCACTTTACAGAGTGTGCTGGATGCTTTTACATAGCACTGCATGAGCATTTTTACTTGGTGCTGCATGAGTGCATTTGCATGGCACTGCCACAAGTGCCTTTCACCACCAGGCAGACTGGCCTTAACACTTCTGCTGTGGAGTATGGGCCTTTTTAAATCCAGTAAGTGCCAGGTATCTCAACCCTTTGTCATCTTACCTGAAAGGTTCAGCATCCTGAGGTCATCCTTCAGTACTCCCCCCACCCATGTCTTCCTAGATCTCCCACTTCCATGTGTTCCATCTACTATGAGAAATGGGTACTTCTTTATGGAGCTGTCAGCATCCATCCACATCACATGACCAAACCAGTGCAACACGAACAGGCTTATGCAGAGAGAAATATTTATAACTACAGCTTTCGTTCACAAGCAATTGAATTGGTACCATGAGCCATGATTTCTCTAATAAATCCATCAAGGCCGTCCCACTCATAACTCAGCAGAACATCCAAGATATGACAGCTGAGGAGAAAGAATACTACCCCAGCATTCAGCTGGTACTAATATCAGCTGAGTAGACTGAAGCAATATGAAATGAATTGCAATGCACAAGGCCATGCTCAATCCAGGTATTGAGCCCATGACCTTAAGACTGTGAGCTCACCACCTTACTTCATGGCCATGTGCATTCATTATATCTCTTCTTGTGTATGTGCAGATGTCTATACACATTTGCATTGAAACCAGTAAACTAGGGTATCAATCAGAACAACTTTGAGCTATTTATTGTGTCCTAGTTTCATAGACACTCCCTTGTTGCTCTGTCCATTAGAAATGCAGTGAATTAGTTAGTATTGATTGTTGCATTCTCAATAGAAAGTTTTCCACCAATCCATGAATGTATTTCCTCCAGTAGTGTGTGTGTGTGTGTCCCAATTAGCAGATATTTTAAGAAAATAAATGGATGTAAAACTGTAAGACCTAAAGTTGAAATATAGAAATTATGGTGAATCTGATGGTACACTTGAGGCTAGAGCTAGACCCCACCACCATCTTTACTGATCTTACCTCGAGGAGGAGTTGAACTTTATACTGCAACCTGTTATCTCATCTCTCTTAAAATCATACATACTGCACTAATCATTTAAGATTGAGCAGTAATAGTTAGGTTATTGCACTGATGAAGTGCAATAAGACTAAAACATGCTAGCAGTTGTCTCCTAATTTGCCTCAGAACAAACTCTCAACTGTATTTTAAATCGGTAATTAATTTTAATTCATTCAAATTTCTGAATTATCTTCCCTGCCTTCCTTAACCAAATTTAATTAATACAGTAATGATTTTATTACTCCTCATTATGAGTGTTAAGTGTTATGTTAATTAATTGAAATTCTATGGATTATTACATTTAGCAAGTTAGCTCTGACTTCATTAATAGCCATAGTCAGATCAGTAATACAGAGAAAAATACCTGATTTCACAAAACTAATAGTCTATAAAAAAATACAAAATAGATATAGAATCAAATAGATGCATTGTGGTCTTGTTCTAAGTTGTTCATCGGTCTTGTATAGTCGAACTTGTTCAAGAGTTCTTGGTTTCTGGTGGTTTTGTTGTTTGTGTAATACCATGATTGTCCTTCATTGAGATTGTAATTATGGCTAGGGTAATATTTTATCTAACGATTTCTACTTTTGGGAGGTTTTATGGCATATGTAGATATGTTTTATCATGGCACTCCATTGGTTATGACGACGAGGGTTCCAATTGATCTGATCAATGGAACAGCCTGCTTGTGAAATTAACATGCAAGTGACTGAGCACTCCACAGACACGTGTATGCTTAATGTACTTCTTGAGGAGATTCAGCATAACACAGTGTGTAACAAGGCTGGCCATTTGAAATACAGGTATGACAGAAACAGGAAGAAAGAATGAGAGAAAGTTGTGGTGAAAGACTACAGCAGGGGTCGCCACCATCCCCTGCTAGAGCCTCATGGAGCTTTAGGTGTTTCCGCTCAATAAACACTCACAACGCCTGGTCTGGGAATCGAAACCGCGATCCTATGACCGCAAGTCTGTTGCCCTAACCACTGGGCCATTGCACCTCCACAGATATGTTTTATATGTATAAGTTAAAGTAGTGAGGAAAGGCAAACAATTAGTCAAGGAAGGACAAGGACATTTGATTTCAATCTAAAATGTTTTGCTACAGAACAAATGGTAAAAATAGTATGAGATTCTAGTGGCACATCTGTTTGAGCACTCAGAACGTATACCTATTAAATTCAGTCATCCTGACAAAAACTTCTCATATGAGGATTTTTCTGGTTTTAACAAATAGAATATTACTCTACCTTTCGTATTCAACTACTATTTTTTTACCATCTTGTCTTGCATTTATGTGCTTACTTGTGTGCATGTGTGTGTGTGTATGTCTATAAATAGAGAGGCAATTATGCAGATAAACAAATTAGATACATCAAATATATCAAATATATTAAATATATTAGTTTATGTATGAAATATATTTGATATTTTTAATATATTTAATGTATCTAATTTGTTTATTCACCTAATTGCCTCTATATCTGTTCAACTTGATCCCTCTTATAGGCTTTTGTTACCTTGAGGAATGATCTCCTGTAAAGACATCAGTGTCGCAGTTTGAATCTTTGGAGCCCTACTAAGTGTCTTCTAGATGGAAAATCTCTGGATCTCATCTGTGACATATATGCATATATATATATATATACTGATTATATCAGAGACTCTTCATGGCTGTAGGGACAAGAGAAAAATCTACAGTTTATATAGTGTTCAGTTAAAGCCATGTAAACTCCAGGTGATAAGGTGTGGACTATGTGAAGAAGAAGCCTCCATAAACTCAAGATTTTTCTCTTGTCTCCACTGTTGTCAACAGCCCAGTTAGAGGTGAAACTCAGAGTAGACTGTCAACTTTAATATAATATGTATATATCTACCCACTTCACCCAGTGTGTTGATTATTATTATTATTATACTAGACTATGCAGTATTTAAAATATTTTATTAATGTGCTTTACTGGTATTATATTAATAAATACATACATGTATTTTTATGTGCATGTATGCAGACGTATATCATGCAAATAAACACACAAACATATATGCATGCATGTATCATCATCATCATCATCGTTTAACGTCCGCTTTCCATGCTAGCATGGGTTGGACGATTTGACTGAGGACTGGTGAAACCGGATGGCAACACCAGGCTCCAGTCTGATTTGGCAGAGTTTCTACAGCTGGATACCCTTCCTAACGCCAACCACTCAGAGAGTGTAGTGGGTGCTTTTACGTGTCACCCGCACGAAAACGGCCACGCTCGAAATGGTGTCTTTTATGTGCCACCCGCACAAGC
>NC_068985.1:83536503-83537646 GCF_001194135.2 Octopus bimaculoides
TGTGTGTATGTATGAATATATATATTGAGGCATTTGTATATATTTATCATATATATGTATAATCTATCTATCTATATATATATATGTGCATATATATATATATTTGTATACACACACACTGGAATGGTAAAAATAGAGCTATTTTTATATATTTTTCTTTGCCTGGAAACATGAGGGTTTCTTCTTTTATTTTATTTGTTTTTTTTATTATATTTTCTCTCCTTCATTTTTTTTGTTTCAATTTTCTTTACATTTTTTTCTTTATTTTTCTTGGTGGTGCGGAGGTGTGATTAATTTATTTTCTTCATATTTGGATAGCAAGAAGCAACTTTATTCAATGTTAACACGATAACTTTGTTTACAGAATTGTCTGGAAATCATCAAAATATTTACTCCATATTCACAAATGAAATGTCTTCATTTGATTGGTGCTGCATATTAGAAACTGCATATTGGTGAAACATCCTTTGTTCACTCATTCACCCAGTCACGCAGGACTTTGGCTCCTGCTGGACAATACTATCATACAAATTCTTTCTTAATAATTCTTCCCTCATTTTTGTATGCATTTATCATTTTAATTTATTTAGAAACCATCATCCTCATCATCATTCTCATCATCATCATCACCATCATCATTGCAGTCATCGTCACTGACATTATTCTTCTTGTTGTAGGTGATGGTGGTGGTGGTTTTGCTGCTGCTGTTTTCATGTAAACTTCAATCGCTTTGATTTCTTTCTCTAATTTTATGCATGTGTATCAAATACTGCAGGTCTATTCAGAAATTCTATTTCATTTTAGATTATTTTTAATTGTAAGCATATACATTTTTTAACAAATTTTTAAAAAAAGAAATATATATATATACACACGCATATATATATATATATATGCATATATACATCCATATATATATGTAGATAGATATATTACATATATATATATATGCATATATATATGTTTGTGTGCATATGCCTATGTATATCTCAATGTATTTATAAATATGTGTGTGTGTATATATATATATATATGTGTGTGTGTGTGTGTGTGTGTGTGTGTGTGTGTGTGTGTGTGTGTGTTGATATATGGATATATATGTTTATATATGTGCCTGTGTATATTTATATTTATGTATATATA
>NC_068985.1:83538118-83543224 GCF_001194135.2 Octopus bimaculoides
TTATCTGTATCCATTTTTGTGAATACACCCATTTTCAGCTACAAACACACACACACGCACACACACACACACACACACACACACACACACACACACATATCAATATATTAAGTTGCATATTATAATTTTGTAGTTCAGATGTTCTAAAGTATCTTGCATTAATAGTTTGCCAGGGAGTTGGTACTACCAACAATATCAATAATAAATGGTAAACAACTTTGGCAAACAAGCTGAACACTTTATGTGAATATTTATCATCATCATCATCATCATCATCATCATCAATGACAACAGCACCAACCCCTATGCATTCACGAATACACATGTTCTCACATACTTGTATGATTATATATATACATACCATTATATATATACTTATTGAATTTCTTTACTGATACTGTTTTACATAGGGTAAATGTTTTGAAAGTTGTGGTTTCTTTAGTATGTTTGTTCCCAAACAACACTTATTTTAGTACTGTTGACACTGCCAGATTGAATATTACTACCCAGGTGTCAAAACCTTAATGATATCTGTGGGGCAGCTGATGATGGAGGTATGTTGGATTGTTGGTATGGCTGTTTTTGTATATGTGGATCAGTATGATTACACATCCTTGTGATATATATATATATATATATATATATATATATATATATACTAGCTGGTGTACCCGGTAATTCTCGGGGGTAAAGATTTTCTATTGAAATGCCTCATTACTCTGATATAAGAAAGCAATTTCATTATAGATACCACAAAAGGTGTATTTTCTGTCATGAAAATGTACAAAATACTGTCAGCTGGAGGAAGGAGAGATTGTTGGAGTTTGGCGAGAGAGGTTTATGGAGGTTGGTGAGAAAGATTGTCGGAGGTTGGTGAGAGGCAAAGACATTATTCTGCTTAGCAAAGGCATCTGGGAAATGTATAACGGCTGTCATTCACAGAAAAACTATTGTTTTACTGTGACAAAATCGCTGTTGAAATGTTAAGTGAAATTTGGCAATCGAGGATCGAATCCACACTATGCCTGCATGAAGCCACTACAAATACGTTGTGGAATAAAAAATTTATCTACTGTCATGGAAAAAGTGTAACTGTAAAACTGCAGAATTATTGGAGTAATGAGCATTCCAAAAATTATGTATCTATAGAAATGTATGACTGAATTCTTTAAGATTTAAGATTCAAATTAATGAAGTGCAATAACGTTTAGCAGTTCAAAACTCTGAGTAATGAAATGCAGAATTAGGTCGGCTGATCGTGAGAATCAAATATTGATCGCTTCGCTAAAATCTGCAGGTGGTATGGGTTATAACCCTTGGGTTGTTGAAATAAACTATTAGTAATATGTAGTAGATAGAAGGATCCATTGGCAGGCCCCTATTAACAATTTTTTTCACCAATCTAAGTATGTCATGAGGTTTCAAGACATGAGTTCCACTCACATGTCAAATAAAGTATAAAAGTGATATTGTCTGCAAAAATTAGAAATAGGACGTTACAAAAAGTAACTTACAAGTATTACAGTCTGAGGAGATATTTTGTAGTAGAAGAATTAGTAGTTTGACTGCTATTTCTAAAATTCTGTATGTGGTGAAGCAACTTTTGCTGATCCCTTAATTATGTTTATATATATATATATATATATATATATATATATGTATGTATGTATGTATGTGCATCTTACCAATTTCATAATAAAATACAAACAGGAAGCTGGATAAAACAACAGAAACAAACATAAAAAATAAAACAAAATTAAAAGAAATAGAAAATAGGTAAAAAATCTTTTAAATTTTCAAGGGTCAAAGAACAACAAAAATATAATAACTGAAAAGGATTAAATACCTCAACCTCAATGTGAAATATTGCACAAAATTTAAAAACCAAAAGAAAAAAACCCCCATCCGAAACTGAAAAACAAATAACTGAAACGCTACCAAGAAAGACTTCACAGAAAATCCCACTTCCATTGCACATACACATGCACACACCCACAAACACACATACTCACACACATTCACATTCACATACCCACCTTTTACATACACACACATATAGTCTCACAGAGTTGAAACACTGTTTGATTTATTTTTTTCAGCATACAATTTTCATCATCCCACTACCAATTATGACATCACACCTTCCTTCCTATACGATGGGCTTCATACAGTTTCCATCGACCAAATCTACTCACAAGACTTTGGTCAGTCCAAGGCTGTAGTAAAAGACACTTGCCCAATGTGCTAGACAGTAGGACTGAACCCAGAGCCAGATGGTTAGGAAGCAAGCTTCTTACCACACAGCCACACCTGCATAAATGTTATTGTTTTTCTCAAATAAATTGCACTTCAATTTTGAAGTTGAAGCTCTGGTGAAGCTATAAGGTGTTACTGGTGCACCCAACTACGAGGTCATGGCATCTTATAGCAAAAACAGCAGTAAGTTAATGAAATTGATAAGATGATCGTTTAATCCTTTGTTATCACACACAAATACATGGATTCAATACTTCTGCACAAATGCACAAATACATGTACAAAATTCCATGATCTTATAAAACTTTAAAAACAAAGAAGTAATTCTGCATATAAACAGATGAAAAGATGTATAGAATCAGTGATGTGATTTGTGAGGTTTCTGAAAAAATAATTCAAATAAAATCAGTGACGGGCAAAAATATGGAAGTAGTGATGATGAAGGTAGGGATAATAATGGTGGTGACAATCCTGATAGCGATGATGATGAAGGTAGAGAAGGTTTAGAATTAGTGGTGGTGGTGGTGGTGGTGGTGGTGGAGTTGGGCTGCAGTGTGGCAGTGACAGTGGTAGTCAAAGTGATGATGGTCGTGGTGGTGGTGGTGGTGGTGGTTGGGGTGTGGTTGGTGCTGCTGCTGATGGTGTTGTTGGTGGTGTTGTCGGTGGTGATGCGGTTGATGGTAATGGTGGTGTTGATGGCGTTGTTGGTGGTGGTGATTCTGTTCATTATGGTGCTGGTGATGGTGTTGGTAGTGGTGCTGGTGTCAATCATGATGATGATGATAAAAATGGTGATGATGATGACAGTAGCTTCACACAATTACCTTAAAACTGGGTTTGCTAATCACATGTTTCATTTCTTTACATTGTTGAGTAAAATTTTTTACCTGTGATTTACACATTGATGAGTTGGTAAAGGGATTGGCCATTCATGTGGTCACTAGTTCACATTCCATCACTGAAATTATATTACCTGTGTTGAACCCACAGCAAACACTCAACTTTCAAACAGTTCATTCCACTTAATTGTAAACTAGGATACCACAAGGGAGAAACGCATCACTTCATTTGAAACAATAGCAATGTGATTATGAATAATTTTTGGAGAAGGATGTGCTTCATCAAGTTGTCTTACTCTAGATATAGAGACAGCTATTCATATCTCTTAGAATACCTTTATATGGCCACTCAGTCAACTAAAATATCAACCAAATTGCTTTCAAATCATACCCACTAACTTAAAGGATATAGAAGCATTAAATAATGTTGTCTGAGTATTGCCCAAAAAAAGATTGTATGGTCCTGGTTGGAATGCTTTTAATCATATGGTCTGCTTAATAAGGGATGACCTAGGGCTAAACACAGACAAATCTAGATACATTACTTTCATTATCATCAGCCTTTAGCAGCTGAGTAGACTTATGGCTCAATGTTCTTTTTTTTATTCGGTTTTATGATATTTTTCTTTGTTTTTATCATCCATTTAGATTTTCCAGGATGTCCATTCTTGTAATTGCAGTGCAACTGCAAATATTATAACCATTAGCCATCAAAGAGTTAATGCTGATGAAGAATAGACAAAGGTTTTTCAATTAGAAAAGAAATACCTCCCCACCCACTCCCAGGCTTGGCCAAAAGCAAAACAAAACAAAAAACACCAGAAAAACAGAATGAAACCTTCCAAATATTAATAATAACTGTCAAAGACAATAAGGGTAGAGAGATATCTCATGAAACATTGGGTTTGTCTCTGTTTTCAAAACCCATTGCTGTTATATCATTATCATCATCATCATCATCATCATCATCATCATCATTATTATTATTATTATTATTATTATTATTATTATTATTATTATTAATGTGGATGTTCTTCTTTTGGAAGCAGTTGTGGTTGTGTTATTATTAATGCTATTGTTTTGTGGGGTAGCATTTGTTTCCTGGTTTATATATTTTTCTCAGAGCTTTACTAAATTGTCTTTATTATCATCATCATTACCATTATTATTATTATTATTATTATTGTTATTATTATTATTATTATTATTATTATTATTATTACTGCTATTATTGTTGTCATCATCATCATTATTTTTATTATTTATTTATTTATTTATTTATTTATTTATTTAACTTCATTTCAATAATTAGAAAGTTTTTTTTGTTTTTTGTTAATTTATGGAAGTTTTAAATTCTTTATACCTCTACACAGTGATCATTTGTAATAATCATCTCTTTCTCTAATCTAGTATTCTTATTATCATTGTTATTGTTGTATCATAGTTGTCATGGCTGTTGTTGTTGTTGTTGTTGTTGTTGTTGTTGTTGTTCTGGTTGCTATTGTTATGTTATACTTTAAATCTTCTTCACCATCTATCCATCCATCTTCATACATTTGAATTTCATTTACAACAACAACAACAACAACAACAATTATAATGAATGAACGAACAAAAAAAAACAAAAAAAAACAAGCAAACAGAAAAAAAAAACCCAACAGGCAACAACTGAACTAACAACGAAACAAAACACACATTCTCATGAAACAAAACATGAAAATATAATACAAAACTTGTAAAACTTACAAACAAAACAAATAACAACAACAACAACATGATCAACACCAATAACAACAACAAGAACAAGGACCAGTACACACTAGTAAAAATGCATATTAAAATAACCTGCTGTTAAAGACAATTTTAAAAATGATACTCCAATTTAAAAATTATACTTTTTCATTAAAACAATTTGTGCTATTTTTTAAAATTATTTCCATTTTTTATTTATTTTTTTATTATTGTTGGTGGGGTGTTTCGTTCTTTTTTATACTTTTATCATTATTATTCA
>NC_068985.1:83543241-83549667 GCF_001194135.2 Octopus bimaculoides
TACTTTTCAAATGTTTTATTTATACTGTTTGCATTTTAATTTCTTTTAGGTTTATTCTTTTATACTCACACACACACACACACACACACATATATAATTATTTTTATGCTTTATATATATATATATATATATATATATATATGTCTGTGTGTATGTGTGTGTGTGCACGCATGTGCATGTGTGTGTATGTAGATAGAGATGGACAGATAGATAGATAGATAGATAGATAGATAGATAGACAAATAGATAGATAGATAGACAAATAGATAGATAGATAGACAGATAGAGAGAGAGAGAGAGAGAAAGAAAGAAAGAAAGAGAGACTGAGATATAGATTACATATATATTGCATATACATATAAGAATGATTGTAAACATATATACACACATATATTTCACACACACTCACACACACAAATACACACACACAGGCACATACACACACACACAGAGTCACTTTCCATTTTTGTTGGGGTTTTTTTGGGGGGGGTTTTTAATTTCAATTTTCGCCCCAATCACACTGAAATATGTCACCTCACACTTCATGCATTATGCAAAGTCCGACACATTCTTTGTTAGTAGACACTGGTGACTTAATGCCAGTGTTCATTTTTTTTTTTATCATTAGTATTATCATTATTATTATTATTATTATTATTATTATTGTTATTATTAATATCATTATCATTATTTACATTGTCACTATCATTGCTGTTTTTGCTGTTGTAGTGTAAGTTAGTTAAGTTTTGTATATATTTCTTTTTGGTCTTGGTTCCTTTTTCTTCTTTATTGAGTCCTTTCTTTCAGATGTGTAACAAATAATGTACAGCATACATCTTCTTCATTCCCATGTCTTCCTCTCATTCATCTCTGCCATCTTTCTTCTTGTTTATTTCCTTCTTTTCTTCTTCTCCTTCGTTATCTTTAATCTTCTTCTTCATTTCCCAGTCCCCTTTGTCCCACACTTCCTTCTTGTCATTGTTGCTGTTGTTGTTGTTGCTGTTGTTGTTGTTGTTGTTCTTCTTCTTCTTCTTCTTATTATTATTATTATTATTATTATTACTCTTATTCTTATTCTTGTTCTTCTTGTTCTTCTTGTTCTTCTTCTTCTTCTTTTTCTTCTTCTTCTTCCTTCATCATCATCTGTAGCTTCTTCTTCTTTTTCTTCTTCTTCTTCTTCTTCTTATTATTATTATTATTATTTTTCTTCTTCTTCTTCTTCTTCTTCTTTTTCTTCTTCCTTCATCATCATCTGTAGCTCCTTCTTCTTCTTCTTCTTCTTCTTCTTCTTCTTCTTCTTCTTCTTCTTCTTCTTCTCCTTCCACCATTTCCTCTGCCATCCTCCTCCTCCTCCTCATCATCATCATCATCATTCTTTTTTTCTTTATTCTTCATTACAGTTTTGACTAAGACCGACTGCTAAAGTAATTTGTTTTATGTCATTCACCGGGGAGTAGATGGAGGAAGGCGGTAAAACTTTAGGTAATATAGCTTAGCTTAGCTAGCTGACGCCAAACTCTCACAGCATGGCCAAGAGAGAAAGCCAGTGTAGAAGAAGTAAAATTCCTGACCATTTTGCAAGCTTTAATTGAACGTAATTCCAAGGTTGGCAAGACATTCGTTAGCATAATAATAATAATAATAATAATAATGATAATAATAATAATGACATTCATAATATTAAAGGGTATGATGATGACGATGAAGAAGAAGAGGGGGAGCAAAAGGAGCAGGAAGATATTAATGACCACAATAATAATAATAATAATAATAATAATAATAATAATAATAATAATAGACGGGAGGAGGAGGAGGAGGATATGACAATGAGAATGATGATGATGATATGAGTTGTATAATAAGGATGTTTGTAATATACAATGAAGAAACAATATTGATCATAATGATATGATGTTGGAGATGACGATAATGGTAAAACTAATAACTAATATGAAGAGTTTTGAATATTTTTTTTTCAAGCAAGAAGAAATAAAAACAAAAATAAAAATGTTGGAAAATGAAACTGGAAAGAATTGATTAGTCTATTGCCACCCAACTAGTTTTAAAGATTGTTATTTGTTGTTATTTTATTTATTTACTTAATTGTCTGTTTGATTTTATTGTTTTTGTTTAATAATTTTTAATTATTTATTTATTTATTTATTAAAAAAAATTTTTGTTATTACTTTTTGAATGCATTTCAAATGAAGTACCAATCGAGGAACGCACTCCAATATATGACTAACCTGTCATTGGACAACGTTCTCTCTCAGTCCTTCTTTGTGAGACCGATCTCCTCCACCTCTAACCCATGCTCAACCACACACCACCTCACAGCACTGTCACACCATGTCGCCACCACCCTAGCCGTAACAATTTTCACATCTTATCATACTGCTCCCTCCTCCTTCTTCTACTCAACCATACATCCTATTTCGACACCTTGATTGATTACATTCATACCATGAGCCGAGAAAGGAGTATCTATGCAGTTATTTACTTTACTAGAAATAGCAACCAAATTTCAACTCAATTTACACAGGTTCACTTTAACCCTTTAGCATTTAAACCGATCATATCTGGCCCAAATATTCTATGTGTTTTATGCTAAAACTAGCCAGTTCTGGCCTCTCATTCCTACCCTACAATGTCAACATAAAAGCAGACATTCACATCATCAAAATCTATGGTTTTCTCCATTTTCTAATTATTGGCATTGGTTCCTGATAAACTCTTGTTTATCCTGTTGTTATCTGCACTCTACGTGAATGGTGTGCTTGAACACCATTGCCCAGGGATAATACAGGTAATAGATATTTTATCCCTTAGTCAGTTACTACAACTGCTAACTCTGTTTACATATATATATATATATATAGATAGATAGATAGATAGATAGATAGATAGATAGATACACACACACACACACACACACACATACATACTGTGTGGTTAGGAAGCTTGCATTCCAAACTGTATGATTTTGGGTTCAGTCCCACTGTGGTACCTTGGGCAAATGTCTTCTGCTATAACCTCGGGCAAACCAAAGCCTTGTGATTGAATCTGGTAGGTGAAAGTTTATATTGTGTGTTTGTAAGTTCTTGTGCCTCGTAACAGAGAGGAAGTGATATATACATATGAATGTTGAATTGAGTGAAACAAATGACGAAGGAGTACTCAATACATCTTGTAGAGTATATGGTTTTACTGAAACTGAATTTTTATCTCACCATCAAAATTTCTTACCTGAAGATAACAGTGTCAAAAACTCAAGTCACAAAATAAAAATTCATCTTCAATATATCTATGATTAGCTCATAAGTTTTGTGCCACTGTGATCTTCAGGTAAGAAATATATTAGTGCTGTGATAAAAATTCAGTTTCAATAAAACCATATACTCTACAAGATGTACTGAGTACTCCTTCCTCATTCATTTCACTCCATTTTTGGCAAGAATTTCATAAGTGAGGCGGTGACAGGGTTCATAGTCACCATGAAGAACCCAATTCTTCATGCTCTACAGATCCAGTTGCTTTTGCCAAATGTATTCCCTCAAATGCTTCAAAATGTTGCTGATTGACCTCCAACAATGCTCATTCATAAACTGAGGAATTTTCTCCACATTTCCTGGGGTGACACTCATGGCAGGTCTTCCAGATTGCTCATTGTCTTCTAGAGACATTTTTCTACTTTTGAAGCACCCATGACATTTGCAATGTTGTATACGACCCATTGCCTCATTGCCATAAGCTTGCAGTAGCATGCTCAATGTCTCTGTAGCAGACTTCCCAAGTTTAATGCAAAATTTTGCGTTGGCTCTTTGCTACTGTCCAAGACAAAAATTGTAGACTACAATATAAATGTGATCACAAAAACACAAATTTTACAACTAGTGAAGTAAATGCAGTGATGTCACTTAGCGCAATGACTTGTGCATGTCACTGCTAGCTTTCACTGTGCATGCAACCATGATGAGCTGCTATTTGTTGGCATGCTACAGAATTAGTCTGGGAACTTTTTGATAACATGTATGTACATATGTATGTATGTACATAAGTGTGGAGGTGCAATGGCCCAGTGGCTAGGGCAGTGGACTTGCGGTCATAGGATCACGGTTTCGATTCCCAGACCAGGTGTTGTGAGAGTTTATTGAGCGAAAACACCTAAAGCTCCATGATGCTCCGGCAGGGGATGGTGGCGAACCCTGCCGTACTCTTTCACAACTACTTTCTCTCACTCTTACTTCCTGTTTCTGTTGTGCCTGTAATTCAAAGGGTCAGCCCTGTCACACTGTCACTCTGAATATCCCCGAGAACTACATTAAGGGTACACATGTCTGTGGAGTGCTCAGCCACTTGCACGTTAATTTCACGAGCAGGCTATTCCATTGATCGGATCAACTGGAACCCTCGACGTCGTAAGCGACGGAGTGCCAACAACATGTACATAAGTAGGTATGTACATATGTACATATGCATGTATGTACATATGTATGTGAAGAGGTGCATGATTTAGTGGCTAGAGTATTGGGCTCATAATTGTAAGGTTGTGATTTCGATTTCTAGACCAAGTGATGCTTTGTGTTCTTGAGCAAAATATTTCATCTCGTTGCTTCAGTCTACTCAGCTGGCAAAAATGAGTAATCCTGCAATGGACTGGCATCCCATCCAGGAGAGAAATATATGCAATACATGAACTGGGAAATTGTCCCTATGAGTCTATATGACTCAGAAAAGGTCTTTATCCTTTATCCTATATGTGTATGTACGTATGTACATACATATGTATGTGTGTTCGTTTGTTCTTTGATTTGTTCCATGGCAGAAGATTAGTGAAGAAATAACGGAGGCATGGATTTTATTTTGTAATAGCAGTCTTCCATGAAGAACATGTCTAGCAAATGGGAAATGTTATCTTGCTTGAAGACAGCTAAAGGTTGGTGACAGTAAAAGAATCCAGCCATAGAAAATCTGCCTCAAGTAATTCCATAATTCTGGTTGGCCCATGCAAGCATGACAAAGTGAAAATTAAAACAATGATGATTCACACACTATAGTAGAAGACACTTTTCCAAGGTACCATGCAGTGGGACTAAGCTCAGAATCATGTGGTTGGGAAGCAAGCTTCTTACCACACAGCCATGCCTGCACCTATGTGTATATATGTATATTTATATTTATACTCACATATATGTGTATACCTTACTCAGTTTAGTTGGTATATTTTCTCTCAAACTTTTCTTTACTCTTCAATTTCCCAGTTCTTTCATTCTTCAACCTATTCCATCATGTTGTCACATTCACTCATATTGTCATTTTCTGTTGTTCTTATCACTCTATTTTTCGTCTTCTATTTCTTCAACATCGTCCTTATCATCATGTTGTATTAATACTACCACTCTTATCATTATTATTACAATTTTGTTGTTGTTGTTGCTGATGTCTTTGTTAATGTTACTGTCATAATTCCTTTTCCTTTCTCTTGTCTTTCTCAATGCATTTTGATGCGTATATATATGCACGTGTGTATTAAATTTTGGCATATATATATATTTGTATATTGAATTTTCCTATCTATATTTACATGTCAAATTTTCCTATATATATATTTATATATTAAATTTTTATATGCATATGTTTGTATTTTAAATATTCGTATGTATATACTAAATTTTCATATGTATATATTTATATATTAAATTTTCACATGTATATATTTATATATTGAATTTTCCTATGTATATATTTATATAGTAAATTTTTATATACATATATTTATATATCAAATTTTCATGTATATACTAATATATTGAATTTTTATATGTATATATTTATATATTAAATTTTCATATGTATATATTTATATATTGAATTTTCCTATGTATATATTTATATCGTAAATTTTTATATACATATATCAAATTTTCATGTATATACTAATATATTAAATTTTTATATGTATATATTTATATATTAAATTTTCATATGTATATATTTGTATATTACACAAAACAAAATGAAACTGAATCTTAAACCCCACCTCCACATATAAAAACATAACAATGACAAAGAGGAGTAATAAAAAAAAGATAGGTTACATTCATCAGCTAAATTTGTTGCCATTTCTTCTTTTGTGAAGCGGAAGAACATCATATAGATATTTTTCTAAAGACCGGATATTCCTTTTGTTTATTATTCCTTTGTTTATTATTTTTGCTGTTGGTATTAAGTTTTTTGTTTTTTTTTCTGATCTCTTCTTTTTTATTTTCCATTTTTGGCAGTTTGCTGTGTTATATAATTTTTCTTTACATTTTTGTAGAAAATGAACAAATAGACAAAATGAGTGGATAAATATATCTAGGAAATTGCATATACATACATATATATATATATATATATATATATATATATATATATATATATATA
>NC_068985.1:83550080-83550311 GCF_001194135.2 Octopus bimaculoides
TGTGTGTGTATATATATATATATATATATATATATATATACACGCATGCATACATATATATATATAAACACATATATATACACATAGATATAATATATTCAAAATTGCATGCTTGATGTATATATATGCATAGAGATATGAAATATAGGTTAGCATGCACATAAACAATCATACAAATATTCGTAGTATATATACATATATATATATATATATATATATATATATAATGTA
>NC_068985.1:83550321-83559884 GCF_001194135.2 Octopus bimaculoides
TATATATATATATATATATATATATATATATATATATATAATGTATATAGTCATAAATTACATAGAGTACATGTATACACGCACACATACGCACATGCATATATGTATATATGCATGCATGCATCCATAGTTAATAGTCAAGTATTAATTCCATAACACTTTTATTTGTTCAGCTTTGTATTAAGAAAAAAAAATGAATACATTTAGTGAAACGATCATGAGACAATATACATACATATATATACCCACACAGATGCACACGCATATACATATATCTTTATGAGAGGCATATATAAATATAAAAAAATGCAAAATTATTTATACCCTTGTCACAATATGTTTATGTAATTCTGTTTTCTGAGCACAATGCCATCAACTTTAAAAATGCATTAGAGATTTCCATGCTTCTGTGTTTATGATTGAATTCTAAAAGACATGCTATTCACTGTAGCAATGGTGGAAATGAAAATGAAAATGGTACCAGTAGAAGAGATGAATGGTTGGTGAGGGTAATATTTAAACAAATCCAAAATCTTTATTCCCCACAAGTAAACTATATAATTCTTAGCCTATGTAAATGGCTTCATTTTCCTACAAAAAACCATTATGATTGTGGTTTTTTTTCTGCACATAGATAAATATGTACATATAGATATAAATGCACGCAGTCACATACACACACATATAAACATCAACATATACACATAAATTATATAGCATTTATGTAGTATGATATATTATATATATATATATGTGTGTGTGTGTATGTGTGTAATATATAAGTATATACACTTGCACTCACACAGGCAAATACACACAGAAATATCTGTGCGTGTGTGTATGTATATATATATATATATATATATATATGTAATATATAAGTATATACACTTGTACTCACACAGGCAAATACACACAGAAATATCTGTGTGTGTGTGTGTGTATATATATACACAACTATGGCTGTATTATTTAGAATTTTGCTTCGTAACCAAGAGCATTTGAGTTCTACCCCACTGTGTAATACCTTCTGCTATGATGCTGACTTGACCAATTTTCTTCTGAATGAAATTTAAAAGAGAGAAGCTGTACAAATGCCTGTTATATATCTTTTAACATGTATATGTGTTTGTGTGTTAATGTGCGTGCACGCATGCATGTGTGTGTGCCGTGCATGCATGCATGCATGTGTGTGTGTGTGTGTGGTTTTCTATTGAGTTTTACGCCATTCTGATCTTCAGGCATTTTTGCTATATCCTCAACAAAACACCTTGAGCACTCCTATTTTGTTTAACATAAAGCATCTTTCTTCACTCCTCAAGATGAAAGGCTTAGACACTGACTACAGATCTACTACACAGATCAACATTGAGTATAGCAACAGAAAATTATGAGGAAGTGCTAAAAAGTTCCTGACTTTAAGGCTATCATGAAAGGCCTGTTTGGAGACCCAACCTTACAAGTTCTTATACAGGGCTTAGTAAAACAGAAGGACCTCTGCAATAAGTGTGTGGATCTAAGAGTGAAATATGTTGAACAAAATCTTAATTAACTGTATTTTCTTTTATCAAAAGCCAGGAACTTTTCAGTGTCCCCTCATATGAGGTTATTATTGTTCAGTCTAGTTATAGCAGACATCAAAGTCCAATTGGCAGAGTTGTTAGAATGTTGGATAGAATGCTTTGTAGTATTTGTCTTGAATCACTGTACTCTGAGTTCACATCTCACCTAAGTTAACTTTGCCTTTCATTGTTTTAGTTCCTTGAGAGAAAAAGTACCAACCAGGCCATGTTAGGGTGGGGTTGATTGACAGAATTGTAAGAGCATCAGTGGGGACACTTTGCAGTATTTGTTCTGCTTCCATGCATTCTGTGTTCAAATTCTACCAGGTCACCAAAAAAATGATAATGTTTCTTTCAGGAGTTGTGAATTATAGGTAGTATCAGCAATTTGCAAAACCCCCCCCCCAAAAAAAAAACAAGTGGAAACATACTTCCTTAGTTCAGTTTAGACATCAACTACTACCACTGTCTGTTTCTGGAAGGAAACTCAATCTTTCAGGATGATAATGCACCAATTCACACAGCTAAAGTTGTTACTGAATGGCATGAGGAACATTCTAGTGACGTTGAACATCTTATCTAGCCACCACAGTCCCCAGATCTCAATATTATTGAATATTTATGGTGCATTTTAGAAAAACAAGTAAGGAGTTGATATCCTCCACCATCATCACTACAAGAACTGGAGACTGTTTTAGCTGAAGAATGGACAAAAATTCCTTTGGAAACAATTCAAACTTTGTGCGAGTCCAAACCTCGTAAAATTCAAGCTGTAATTATTACCAAAGGCAGTCCTGCCCCATATTAAAAAAATTTGTTTGAAATTTTAAGGTGTTTCCATTATTTTGCCCAACCCCTGTATATTTATTGACAGCAAGTCATAGCATACATAGGTCTGAGTTAGCCCCCCCCCCCCTAGACTAGTGAGGTCTGTGAACAATTGCCTAATTTGCCCATGCTTTAAGATATACTGCACACTTGAAAACACATGCATTAACACACATATTTCACTGTAATTATTCACTTTGATGCACATCTCAGAAATGTTGACAAATGTCATATAAGACAGCAATGTAGTGTCATATATAGAGGAAGGTCATGGTTGGAGCTCCTTTCATTATAGATCTGCTCAATCAAGATTGACTTTGGGCTAAACAAAACTGACAACAACAACAAGTATAACTGATTAATCTAATTAATTTTATTGTTTTGAGATCTAAATTTGGAACTTTAAAAATTTGATTAATTTTAGCATGTTTACTATTGAAATATACCATTTGTTCGATATTTTAATCATTCTTTCCAGCTACTAAAACTTACTGCAATTCTCTCTTTGACTGTACTTACTGTTGTCTCTCTAAAGCTCATAACCAACATCTCTCATAAATTCTTTACTGACATCTCCCTGAATAAACCTACCAATATTTCCCTGAAATTCCTTAATAACATCTCCATCGGCATGGTTGTGTGTTAAGAAGTTTGCTTGCCAACCACATGGTCCCAGGTTCAATCCCACTGCATAGCACCTTGGGTAAGTGTCTTCTAATAAAGCTTCGACTGGCCAAAGTCTTGTGAGTGGATTTGGTAGAAGGAAACAGAAAAGAAGCCCCTCATATACATATATATAAGCAGAGTTGGTTCAGAAATAATTGTAACAAATCATTTAAATAATTTCTTTGTCTTTTTTATTATTTGGATTATATACATATGTGGGGGTGCTAGATTCCCTTGTTCAAAAATATAAGGACACAAATCGTGTCATATAGCCAGCTAGAGACGATGTCACCTGGGGCTAAATTACAGCAACATTTGACCTAAGCCAGGACTGCCATATTATGTTGGCAAGCAATCTTTACTCTAGAGTACTGTTGCTGAATATCTCTCATTGTGAGATTTAAAAATAGTAATTTTCTAATATATATATATATGTGCAGTGAGAAGCTTACTTCCTAACCACATTGTTCCAGGTTCAGTCCCATTGCATAGCACCTTGGGCAAGTGTCTTCTGCTATAGCTTCTGGCCAACCAAAGCCTTGTGAGTAGATTTGGTAGATGAAAACTGAAAGAAGCCCATCATATATATATATATATATATATATATATATATATATATATATATATATATATATATATATATATGTATGTATGTATGTATGTATGTATGTATGTATGTATGTATGTATTTATGTGTGTCTGTTTATGTCTGTGTTTGTCCCACCAACCATCACTTGACAACCGATGTTGGTGTGTTTACATCCCATAACTTAGCGGTTTAGGAGAAGAGACTGATAGAATAAGCACCAGGCTCCAAAAAAATAAGTACTGGGTTTGATTCAATCATCTTAAAATTCTTGAAGGTGGTTCCCCAGCATGACTGGAGTCTAATGACTGATACAAGTAAGAGATAAAAGTTAAGCTTACCCCTTACATCTCTTTGAAATATGTTACCGTTATCTCTTTCTCAGCTCTCTACCAACATCCTTCTCATGCTCTCCATCAATGTCTCCCTAAACTCCCTAACAACATCTCCCTCCAGCTCTTTAGCAACTTCTTTCCCAAGCCCCCTATCAGTAGCTCTCTCCAAAACTCCCAACCAATGTCTTTCTCAATTCTTTACCAACATTTCTCTCTCTCTCTCTCCCCCTCTCTCAATTTCCCTACTAATGTCTCTCTAAACATCCTCATGAATATCTCTCTCAAGCTCCCTACTGTCATATCTCTGAAACACCCTGCAAATATATCTCTCAAGTTTCTTACTAACAATTCTCTTTAACTCCCTACTAACATCTCTTTCCCTCTAATTTCATTTCACTTACGACCAATATCTGTGTGAAACTTACTACACAAGTCATATGTTTTCACTTCTCCACATCTCATTATTTCTATAATAAATTAACAGATTTTTACTCAGCACATTCTTTCATTCATTTCATAAAGCCTACTTTGATGTGATGCAATGTGATAGATCTAGTGAGATAGATCCATGGTGTACTGTGAGAGCTTCTATCACTGATTAAGGGAGACTTCAATTCAGTATTGAAAGTAAAGAAACCACAAGATAATTACACATTGATCTTGCAAATGCAATCTGCAAGCAATGGTACCAGATAGATAAACTTGTATCATCATCATCATCATTGTTTAGTGTCCACCTTCCCTGCTGGCATGGGTTAGATGGTTTGACAGGAGCTGGCCAGGCAGAAGGCTGCACCAGACTTCTGTGTCTGTTTTAGCAAAGATTTTATGGCAGGATGCTCTTCCTAATGCCAACCACCCTGCAGAGTGGACTGAATGCTTTTTACCTGGCACCAGCACAGGTGAGGTCAGTTTTGGCATGGTTTTTTACAGCAGGATGCCCTTCCAAATGTCAACCACTTTACACTGTGGACTGGATGCATTTTGCTTGGCACAAGCACGGGTGAGGTCAGATTTGGTATAGTTTTTACAGTTGGATACCCTTCCAAATGCCAATCACTTTACATTATGGACTGGATGCTTTTTACATGGCACTACCACTGGTGAGGTTAGTTTTGGCATGGTTTTTAGAATTGGATGTCCTTCCAAATGCCAACCACTTTACAGCATTGTCTGGATGCTTTTTACGAGGCACCAAGTAACTTCCAAGACAAAGATCTTTGGGAGGGATCAAAAAAATTGCATACGAAGGAAGTAATTCTTTTGATTATGTATCATCATAGCTTGATGAGTTAATCTTTTTTTTTTGTTTTTGTTTTTCAAACTATATAGATTCACAGGATTCATTTCCATTTATTTCCTTATTCCAGTATCTATAAGCACTAAGTGGGTTGCTGGTGTATTGCAAGTAGGTTTGACCTTACAAACATGGAATTCAGACCTACAACCCAACAAATAATCTGTTAATCTCTCAGTGTTACTACTGCATGCAGTAGCAAAATACATCTCCCTGTAATACCTGTTAAACCCTTTTAGCTTTCAGATTACTCTGTTTGAACATAATGCTTATTTATCTATTTTGCTTTGGATTTATCTTGCATTATCTCCAGGCTTTAAGATTTCAGTGATGTGATTGTTTACTTTTAGAATGACATTATAGGGTAGGTGTGAGAGCCTTGATCTGGCTGGTTTAAACATAAAGCTGGCAGAATATTTTGGCCAGATACAGTCAGTTTAAATGCTAAAGGTTTAAAGTTAAATGGGCTAAGTCATTGAGAGCTAAGTGTTTTATTATGGACAAAAAGTTATGTCTCTGAGAGGGGAGAAAATCAACAATTGGCTACACACACACGCATGTGCATGCACACACACACACACACACACACATCTCATCTCATCTAGTTGTCTGATACCCTATTGACTTGACTGTCTATACTCACAATCTTTGTAATAACACTGACAAAAAAGAAAAATGTTTTGAAGTTTCTGAATCTTCAGAGAGCTTTTCTGAGGATACTGAGCTAAAAGAAAGAATTGCAATAGTCAATTTCGTAAATCTGAAAAATGATTGGTTGCATTCGTTCACTCCAAGATATAAAGTACTTCAGAACAATTTGAAGAACAAGGATTACATTTTTTTTTTTCATATTATCATTTCTGGGGTTATTTTTCTTTTTCTTTTAAATAAGCTTAATCAAATAAAATTATAGAAAGAAAGAACTTTCATCAAACATTTATCCTTATTAATTAATTAACCCTTTGTGTCTTAGAACACTTTAAGTGATCAATGATCAACTGACTTTTATCAAATTCAATACTAGCTTGTCATTAGATTTTTTTAGTATTTGATGTTATTTTCTCATGTATCTTTGTTCATCTCTTTCCTTTTTTTTCTCTAGTTCCAGTTGATAAGACGTTGCGAAACATTGATTGGTTCTAATAATCACATGACTATTCAGAAGTCAAGTTATCTTTTGATAAAGTGTCTTTTTACATCTTATAATACTTCAAGTTAGTAAAAATACAACTTTAAAAAAAAAAATGTAATTTCCCATAATGCATTGTATTATAGGAGTTCCTCTGAAATGGAAATTATATCACGATGCTGTAATTACAAGAATACATTGGCTGTCTTTCCTTCTCCTGCTCCTTTCCCAAGTCCAATAAGAAGATTGTGTGTTGCAGCACAAGTTAAAATAACATATATCAATTTATTAGAAATTGGTTTCTAGAGACACTAGAATTATCAAACTAAATACTTCATGAAATTCACATTTGTAAATTTATATCTTGAGTTCAACTCATACATGTGAAGGCATGTTGCTACATGATTAATGTGTTCAGCTCTTACAGTTAGGTTGTGGGTTTAATTCATGGATAAGGTGATGCATTGCATCTAGGAGTTACACTGAATATCAACTGGGTGTTAATGCTGCCCTGTCTTCCTTCAGCTGTCACATCTTGGATGCCTCACTGGGCAGATCCATCTTAAGGCATGAGTACACTGAGCACTTATCCAGGGGTCTCATGGGTCTAAGGGCACAGTTCAGATTTATATATGCCATAGTTTGCTATCAATGAATAAATACTATAGGGCTCAGTGCATTTATTTATTCAGGGGCCTATAATACTCTTGAGAAGGCCCCTGATTCTAGCTAAGGGTTAGAGACTTGAGAGAGTGATGTCTTCTCATCAGTAAATAGGTACCTCTTTACAGAAACAATTATATACAGGCACCTATGTTGAGGCAACAATTTCTGAGTTTTCATTTGTAAAGTAAATCTTATTTGAAAACAATTCACTTCATATCAAACTGGTGATTGCTATGGAAAGGCATGAATGTCACAATCTAATAATGTTCTTCCTCTATAAATTTGACTGCACCTATATTATTCAGACCTTCACATGTTCTAGTTTGCTGTGATTGATTCCATTAAATGATCCTCTTGGTCCTTTGTTGAGTCAACACTGGCTGGAAAGACATTATTCCAGTGAGCTGACATCTTTGGAAGGAAAGACTGGGTATAGTGATTTGTGTAAAAGACTGATGGGTTGGACATAAGAAGGGAGAGGAATGGAGGAAACAGAAAGGGGTTGGAAATGCTTGAGTGAAAGTGATATGATCCTTTTCAACTCCAAGGTAAAAAAAAATAAAGTTACTTATGCTGACTCATAAGGGCTGGTTTCCCAGTTTCCATGACTTATAAATTCCTCACCTGGATGGGACACCGGTCTGTCACAGTATTGCTCATTTCTGCCAGCCGAGTGGACTGGAGCAACATGAAATGAAGTGTTTTGCTCCAGAAACACAACGCATCACCTTGTCCAGGAATCAAAACCACAATCTTTTGATCATCATTCAAACACCCTATCCACTAAGCCACACACCTCCAAAACTCCAAGGAGCAGAGGCCATTATAATAATAGTAGAAAAAACAGAGCGAAGAGACAACATCGTTGGTCAAAAGCTGGAGTACATCTATGAGTGACTTCAGGCCAATCAGTCAGATAGCCTGTTTTTAGATGCAGTCTTTGGTGACAGCTTATGCAGTTACTGCACCTACCCAGGTGTGAGAACAATATTCAATTGTGGATCTCACTTGAATTTTGCAGAATATCAGTGATTATTGGAGGCTGATGTTACATTAAAATAATGTGTTATTGAGGGTAGCTGTAAACTGAATGTTTGTATGTGTTTATGATGCATGTGTACTCTATGGTGTGCATATGTATATTGTGTGCATTTGTGGCGTGTACTTGTGTATTATATGTGTGTGTGTGAGCATGTATGTGTATGTATGTGTGTGTTGTGTACATGTTTACATACATGTGTGCTTCATGAGCGTGTTGTGTGTGTATATCTAGTGTAGGCATGTATTTGTGTTTGCAAATGTGGTATGTATCTGTGTATGGTGTGTATAGGTTGTGTGTGTGTGTTGTGGGCATAAGTTTGGTGTGTGTATGTGATATGTATATCTAGTATGATGTTTGTGGAGACACAAGCATGTGATGTATAGTTGTATGTTTGTGATGTATGTGTACTTGTGAATGTGGATTGCATGTTTGTGTGTGGTGTGTGATAGTGTGTATGTGAGCAGGCTGAAAATGTGTGTGTGTGTGTGTGTGTTGTGTGTTGTGTGTATGTGTGTGTATGTACATGTGTGTTTCATGTGTGACAGCATGTATGTGAGCAAACTACATGTGTGTGTATTTAAGCTATATTTGTGCTGCGAGTATGGTGTGTGCATGTGTTTGTCATGTGTGACAGTGTGTATGTGAGCAAACTGTGTGTGTGTGTGTGTGTGTGTGTGTGTGTGTGTGTGTGTGTGTGTGTGCGCATGTACCTGTGTGTGTTTGAGTATTTATAAGCAGTGCATGAATCCGAGTGTGTGTATGTAATTCTTGCTAATTTTCTGGAAACTTTACGGCAATTTTTAAACAGATTTGGTATCATGGAATGCTTTGAATTTGGTCCAAGACAGCTGTGCCAGGCAGAACTAAGTCTAAATACCAACAAACTAAAACTCACTCAAAAAGTCACACAGACTTACAGAAATACAGAAATATAAAATAAAGCAAAAAAAAAAAGGAAACAAGCAAAAAAAGTGGGAAAGGTAAAGAAGGAAAGAAAGAATTTAATTTTGAAAAGATAAGATAAACAAAAACAACAGATAGGCTTAATAGAAAGAACAGAATGTGTTTGAATTTCATAGTTATTGTATTATTTCGCAAAAAATAAATGACACATGGCTGTGAGATGTAAAGATGAAGATGAAACAGAGAGAGAGAGAGAGAGAGAGATACAATGAAACAGTGTAACTCAGAGACATATTTTCTCCTCCCCCATCTCTCTCACTGCCTCTCTATGTGTGTGTGCGCGCGCACGCGTGTGTATGTGTGTGTATATATATATATAAAATAGATAAATAAATAAGTAGATAAATATATATATATATGTGTGTGTGTGTGTGTATGTTTGTGTGTCCGTGTTTTCCCCCCAACAACGCTTGACAACTGATGCTGGTGTGTTTACGTTCCCGTAACCTAGCGGTTCAGCAAAAGGGACCGATAGAATAAGTACTAGGC
>NC_068985.1:83559894-83567394 GCF_001194135.2 Octopus bimaculoides
CAACCCATGCTAGCATGGAAGGCAGATGTTAAACGATGATGATGATATATATATATATACAGAGTGTGATGGGCATATTGTCGCTATTTTATATTTTTAATTTCACGCATGCACATTGTTTGTTTTTGATTTTGTCGACTACACAGTGAACTGAAGGCAAGGATTATGGCAGTTTTCACCAACTTAAACAAGGAGACTGTCCAGAAGAGTTGCAGGAAATTCTGAAGTTGGCTGGAGGCTGTGGTTGAAGCCAATGGCGATTTTATTAAATAAATTTACTGTGGCTGTGTGGTAAGAAGCTTACTTACCAACCACATAGTTCCGGGTTCAGTCCCACTGCGTGGCACCTTGGGCAAGTGCCTTCTACTATAGCCTCGGGCCGACCAAAGCCTTGTGAGTGGATTTGGTAGACGGAAACTGAAAGAAGCCCATCGTATATATGTAAATATATATATATATGTGTGTGTGTGTGTGTATGTTTGTGTGTCCGTGTTTTCCCCCCAACAACGCTTGACAACTGATGCTGGTGTGTTTACGTTCCCGTAACCTAGCGGTTCAGCAAAAGGGACCGATAGAATAAGTACTAGGCTTACAAAGAATAAGTCCTGGGGTTGATTTGCTCGACTAAAGGTGGTGCTCCAGCATGGCCACAATCAAATGACTGAAACAAGTAAAAGAGTATTTGAAGATATCTTAATGTAATTTTGGTGAATATATCTGTTAAAATGAGATGTTAGTGTTATTTTCCTTTTTGCTCCCCTCATATCTCTCCTACTGATCATCACTTATTTAAGCATTTTCAGCTTTTCATAAGCAATAAAACATTGTTAAATAGAGAAGTGGTAATTGAAACATTCAGACAATTTATCACAGCAAAAGATGAATTTCATTTTAAAGATGGAATATATGGCATAGAAAAACGTTGGGTAAACGTCATGAATGAACATGGATCATACTTTAATTAAATAAATCGGTTCTCTAACACTTCTGAAACATTTTATTGTTAACTTTCAAATACGACATTTCTTGTGAAACAACCTAATGTATATAGAACTGTATAACCTAATATATTCTATTTGTTTTTGTTATTATTATATCCTTATGTTTCATTTATCAATTTGGTTTCTTAACTGCTGCTTTTTGCTTGTTATTAGTAATAATTTACTCATAAGTGAATGGTGGATGTAATGTATTTTTTAAGCAAAGTTCGATACAGCTTGGCACCTGTGACGTCGCAATTCATTTCTACATTTGAGTGAACTGGAGCAATGCGAAATAAAGTGTCTTGCTCAAGAACACAACACACAATCCTGTCAGGGAATCGAACTCATTACCTCATGATTGTGAGCCCGACTACAACAATTCGTGTTTCTCACCATTTGTTGTATACTGCTACTAGTTGTGTTTTCTAACATTTTCTGTCAACAGATCACTCAAATCTTGTGCTTTTAAATTCCTCAAGAATAGCAAGTAAATCCCTGACTAAGAAAACAGGTATGGATTAGCAACAGAAGGAGCATCTGGCCATATAAATCTTGCCTCAAATATCTCCTCCATCTAAACCTTGCTAAAACCATAATAGTAAAATACATGAATGTATCTAGGACTACACTTAACTGCAATTCTTGTTCAGATGATAATGGTAAAGACCTTCTTCTGTCATGAATGATCGTGGGATTGCATCTAGAAAGTTCCCTGCCCAGGCACAAGTCCTGGTAAGGTTGTTTTATGGAAGACCAGCGGCCCCCTCTCTCAATACCAGTCTTCCCTCTCTGATAACCAATGTTATCCAAGAGAAAGGCAAAGGCCAATACAACTTGACACCTGTGATGTCGCAACTCATTTCTACAGCTGAGTGAACTGGAGCAACGTGAAAATAAAATGTCTTACTGAAGAACACAGCACATAACTCAGTCTGGGAATTGAACTCACTGTTATGATTGTGAGCCTGATGTCCTAACCACTGAGCCATGTGCTTTCAAATGATTGAGGTATGATATTACGATACAATTTCAGGCAACAAAATAGCAGAATGTTCTTCAACTTGGGGTGTTTATCATTGTTATTTTAACCAGTGGATTTCATCCATTTTTTACCAATTGGCTCCTGTGATCTCTATTTTACTCAGGTAGACCCATAGAACCATTTGATGTGTTAAAAAATTAAATATTATTAGGATTGTATAAAAAATAATTGATTAGATATTTTGTGCATTGTAAAAGTGTAACCAGTTTACAGCACATAAATTTTAACAAGTAACAGACCCTGGTTGAGAACTACTGAGTTAAACCTATGATGGCTTTAGATGAGCAAATCTGTGATCAAAGATATTGCAATTGTGACTACCATATCTTTGTTTGTCAGAACAGCATGCCTCTTTTTATGAAATAAAATTCTTGTATATGATATTAGGCAGTTATTTCTAGCAGGTCGTATAGTCATCTACTGGCTCTACTTGTAGATTTAGGTGGAAAATACAAAGCATAACATGAGAATAAGAAAACAAGGATAAGGTAATGTTGCCAGTTTAGACCTAATTAGTATCTAATGATGACATTGTTAATTGGCTTTTGTTTAATTTTGTTAATTATCCATATTAGTTTTAGTTTCAATTTGTGATGTTTCATTCAGGTTCTAAACTTAATCTGAAAGGTGCTAAAATAAAATTGAATTTTCAGCTTTTTTATTTATTTATTTATTTAATTTTGCATTTAACTGTCTTCTGTGTGGATTATATGACCAGAAAGTTAAATCATTCACTTCACAATCACAGGATCATGGTTTCAATCTCAGTGAGTGGCATCTGAGTAAAATTGGGCAGATGGAAACTGTACAGAATCACTCAAGTGGATTTTACCTGTAATTCAAATTACATAGCAGGTGGCTATACTTTCATGTTGGGTTAGAAGTCATCATGCAGAGTAAACATTTTGTATTATATGGATTATATGACCAGAGAGTTAAATCATTCACTTCACAACCACAGGGTCTTGGATTCAATCCCAGTGAGTAGTATCTGAGGCAAAAGTCATTTTCTCTAGCTTTGGATATTAACTTATACTCTGGGAGTGAAATTGAGCAGATGGAATCTGTCAAGTGGATTTTTACCTGTAATTCAAAAGGTGTCATGCTGGTTCTACCTGTAAATTACATAGCAGGTGGTTATATATTGTCATGTTGGGTTGAAGTCATCATGCAGGGTAAACATTTTGTATGATACAGTTCAGTTTTTAAGAGATGAGGAATTATTTACAATTGACAGATATTTGTCCTCATATGGCAGAGTGGTTAAGAGCGTGGGCTACTAACCCTAAGATTCCAAGTTCGATTCCAGGCAGTGACCTGAATAATAATAATAATAATAATAACAACAACAACAACAACATTGAAAAATACCTTAGGAATGAGAACCCAAGTTCGAAATTTCCTCCAAGACACCTGGTGAAGGCTGGAGGGTATATCAGCCAAAATGTGTTAACAATGAACACGATGAAGACAAATATCCATCAATTGTAAATAATGTAAATAATGTACATTTTGTATGATGTTTTATAGCCTGGACATACATGTACAATGTGCATTCCAAAACTTTTCGGACTTATTCAGGAGATACATTTGTTAATTTCAAAAGAATACAAAAGTCTAATTTTTCTCAAAACCAAATCCTCTGACTTCAATGCATTTGTTGTAGTATTCAAATCACTTCATGAAGACCCCCATGGAAGTCCTCCAAAGTGAAGGTGTGCAGGACTTTTGCCTCAGCCTCAGTCTTCTCAATTTCTTCAAAACAACTACCCTTGAGATTCTCCTTCAACATGGGGAACACTCCAAAAGTCACAGAGAGCAGGGTCTAAATTGTATTGACCCTGAAAGGATGAAAGGCAAAGTTGACCTCGGTGAAATTTTTACCTCACAAAATGCTGCTAAGCATTTTGCCTGGCATATTACGATTCTGCTAGCTCTCTGCCATAATAATGATAATAATAAAAATAATAATGATAATAATAATAATAATAATAATAATAATAATCCTTTCTACTATAGGTGCAAGGCCTGAAATTTGGGGGCAGGGGACTAGTCGATAACATCGACCCCAGTGTTTCACTGGTACTTAATTTATCAACCCCAAAAGGATGTAAAACAAAGTTGACCTCAGTTGAATTTGAACTCAGAATATAAAGATGGACGAAATGTTGCTAAGCATTTTGCCCAGCATGCTAACGATTCTGCCATAATAATAATAATAATAATAATAATAATAATAATAATAATAATAATAATAATAATAATAATAATAATAATAATAATAATAGTAGTAGTAATTGTAATAATAATAATGAACTCATTGTATATAGTGCTCAGGTGTGCTACAGATCATCAGAAAAAGTAATCAAGCTGCATGAACAGTACATAGAATATGCACAGGAAGTGAACAGTGAAAAAGTCTTAAAAAGAAACAAGAAATGGTTGTGGGGGTGGGGTGCTGTTGCCAAATTTCAAGAAGCATGGAAGTTTTGAAGTGTGTATGTGTGCGTATCTTTGTGCCTGTGTTTGTCCAACACCACCACTTGCCAATTGTTGCTTGTGTATTTATATCCCCCATAACTTAGCAGTTCAGCAAAACGTGATCACTAGAATAAGAACCAGGCTTCAAAATAATATGAGTACTGGGGTTGATTCATTCAATTAAAAAGTTCTTCAAGGCAATGCTCCAGTATGGCCACAATCTAATATCTGAAACAAGTAAAAGTTATAAGTTATATGCATCCATATTTATTTACATACTCTGTAAGGCACATGGATCAGTGGTTAGGGCATCAGGCTCACACTCATGAGATACTGAGTTCGATTCCCAGACCGGGCTGTGTTTTGTGTTCTTGAGCAAGACACTCTATTTCACCTTATTGGTAAGACACCTTATTGCTCCAGTTCACTCAGCTATAAAAATGAGTTGTGACATCACCGGTGCCAAGCTGTATCAGCCTTTGCCTTTGCTGTGGATAACATCGGTGGCATGAAGAGGTGAGGCTGGAATGCATGAACAACTGCTGGTCCTCTATAAGCAACCTTGACCAGACTTGTTCCTTGGAAGGGGAACTTTCTAGGAGCAATGCCATGGTCATTTGTGACCAAAGGGGTCTTTACTCCCTACTATTTTACTACCTGTTTCTTTAATTATCATGTCAAAACTGGACAACACAAATACCTTTAAATAAAAATAATTTCAGTCTTTGAATATATTAGGGTAAATATTGTATAGTAGTAGTGGTGGAGGTGGTGGTGTGTAGGGAGCAAAACCCATATATATCATCTCTCACTAGCAACTCAGTTTTGTTTAACTGAACATAAGACAACCTATTGTTCATTTTTAATTTTATTTGACCTGAACTGAATGAAATAATGAAAGCAAAAGTCACCTCACAACTATCCCATGTCACTGCAACAACCACCAACACCACTACCTCCACTTCCACCACCACATTTACCACCACCACTAACAACAACAACAACAGCTCTGTACTGTCTTCATCACCATCACCAAAAACGTCACCACCCCTAACATACCATAACCATCACCACAACCACTACCACCACAGCCACAATCATCACCACTGCCACCATCATTATCATCGTCATCACACCACCCTCAATACCATCACAACCACCTGAACTGCCATCATCATCACCACAACTACCAACACCACTGCCACCACTGCTATGACCACATCACCACCATTAATACCACCCATTGCCACCACCATCACCACTACCTGGCAGTTGCAGATAATTCTAGCTTTTAGATGTGGTCAGGCTATATAATTATTTAACTGTTAATAATAGTTAGGTGACAGCCATGGGACAGCACTAAGCTTATTACCTCTTTCCTCTGCTCCCCGCCCACCACTGCCCGAAAGATGTGGGTGTTGGTGTAATTAATTAATATTGACAAGAATGTGAGGGCTGTGAGCTGGCAGAGTTGTTAGCACGCTGGGCGAAATGCTTACCAGTATTTCGTCTGCCGTTACGTTCTGAGTTCAAATTCTTTCAAGGTTGACTTTGCCTTACATCCTTTCGGGGTCGATAAATTAAGCACCAGTTACACACTGGGGTCGATGTAATTGACTTAATCCCTTTGTCTGTCCTTGTTTGTCCCCTCTATGTTTAGCTCCTTGTGGGCAATTAAGAAATAAGAAACGTTAGCACGCCGGGTGAAATGCTTAGTGCTATTTCGTCTGCTCTTATGCTCTGAGTTCAAATTCTTTCGAGGTTGACTTTGCTTTTCATCCTTTTGGAGTCGATAAATTAAGTATCAGTTGCGTACTGGAGCCGATCTAATCGACTGGCCCCCTCCCCAAAAAATTTAGGGCTTTGTGCCTAGAGCAGAAAAGAATATTGACAAGAATATGGACACACACTTGCACACACATGCTGAAACCCCCTTCGGTCATGACTGACCAAGGGATTGCACCTAGAAAGTTACCCTCTCAAGCACAAGTCCTGGCAAGGTTGTTTATGGGAGACCAGCAGTCGCCCATGCACATCAGCCTCCTCTCCCTATGCCACCAGTGTTATCCAAGGGAAAGGCAACGGCCACTGCAGCTTGGCGCTTGTGACTTCGCAACTCATTTCTACAGCTGAGTGAACTGGAGCAACGTGAAATAAAGTGTCTTGCTCAAGAACACAACACACAGTCCGGTCTGGGATT
This sequence comes from Octopus bimaculoides, assembly GCF_001194135.2. Classification (NCBI taxonomy): domain Eukaryota; kingdom Metazoa; phylum Mollusca; class Cephalopoda; order Octopoda; family Octopodidae; genus Octopus; species Octopus bimaculoides. Next base: position 83,566,601 of record NC_068985.1, read on the forward strand.
CGAACTCACAACCTCACGATTGTAAGGTCGACACTCTAACCACTGAGCCATACACCTTCACTTGCACACACATACAAACTAGACAAATGAATTCAGTAAAGAGTTAGTTTATGGATGTGTGTATAAGGTTAAGTGCTGCTATAGGTGATTATATATTTCTAAATATCTATATATGTATATCTATGTGTGTGTATATATATATATATATATATACGTATATATATACACATGTACATGCATGTGCACACACACACACACACGTGAAATGTAAATATGAAATCAATTATTTTGCTCCGATGAAAGACTGACTGTGTGCAATAACTTCCCGCCTAGACCAGGAAAAAGCTTGTAAGTTGATTCCAGGTTTGAAAAGACATATGACAGTACACAAAAATCATATCCCACAAACTGACCAATCAATCCAGTGGAAGTTACAACTTTCATCTGCCACCTATGCTTCAAAACATACAAGTCTGCAGTGGAACTGAACAGTCGTCTGAGGGGGTCATGGATGGAGAGTCAGAAATGCCATTAATGACAAGGAAGCACTGAGAGATGAAAACCATTTGTAAAGATGGATTAATCACTGTTTATGTACATATACACACCTTGAAGTTCAAATTCTGCAGAGTGATTGTTTGGTTATTTTTTTTTTATATGTTTCAGCCCTAAGGCATCACTAGTAAGTGTCGTCTTTTTCCTCTTCTTCTTATATTTTCTCACTGTTCCTCTCTGATCCATGTTCTATATCTGCACATCCTTTCTCAGGTGGCTTGCAACCGTGTTTCTTGAGA
>NC_068985.1:83572394-83574974 GCF_001194135.2 Octopus bimaculoides
AGAATCAACAAGTAATTTATAATTATGTTAAGAGTTCAAATCATCAAGACGGTCGTATTCAGAACAAACAGACAAGTTCAGTTGAAGAGCAGTGGAAGACAAGGGTTGACTTGCATAAAGAAATGTTCCTGAAAAAATTAATAAAAAACAAGGAAGCTTTCAAACGACATAAAAGGTATATGATATTGTAGTAATACTTTTAATTGATAGCATGTATGAGTCTGTTTTTTTGTGTGCTGGTTCAATCAGAGAAGAAGAGAGAGAGTGAGTGAGTGTTAATAGGTACTCGGCTGGCTGACCAGCCACTGGTCATAGCAATATGCCTAACTGCCCAATTCTCAACTGCACCTCCTTGAAATACTGAAAAAGGTAAGTGAAAGAGATGTTGTTCAGAAGAAAAGTATAACTGATCCAGTTGCAGCCAATCAAAATAGAGCCAAGCTTCCTAGTTTTTTTGATTTTTTTTTTTTTTTAGATTTTCCTATGCTGGTTTACATTCTGATGTAAACCTTGACCAATCTAAATGCAATTTCTTTTGAGTTTTGGTTGTTCACTGACTTAGCTATAATTGACAGTTAGATGATGAATTACATTTAACAGGTGAGCTGTGATTGAACAAAACTATATAAAATGGGAAACATAGGTTTTCAAGTGATTGTGTGTGTGTTTATATTTGACTGTATATGTGAGCAAGAGACAAAGACAAGCAAGTATGGAAGACCAGCTGTACCAAAAAAAATACTGCAAAATCTGCCATCCTAAAATTACATCTATCACCCAAGTTAGTACATAAAAGCACCAGCTAATTTGTCGTTATGCATTATATGTTTTTTGCACCACACTGATGACACTTCAGCAAAAGTTTCTCTAATTAAGCACGAGCTCTCCCATCGGATGAAGCAATAACATTTCTTCATTCTGACTTCTTGACAGAGATATATGAGTGGTTTGTCATTGTCTTTCTCAACTGATGGTTGTTGGCCCACAAGGAGCTCATCTATCCTTTGACAGATCTTGTCCTTAGTCCTGCTGGGTATCCAGACACCCTCCTCACAAGAGCAGTAAGCTACTCAAGTGAGGAAACTGGTTTAGTCACTGACCACCTGACCATGGAACAAGTAGTTCTGGTTTCCATGGTTCCAGTAGCAGATTTCATTAGCCTGTAATGAAATCCCTCACCAGTTAATTACAAGGGGTACATTAAAGCAATTATACCTCCATTGTAGGTGTGTAATTCATTTAGTGATTTTTGTCTAGTCAAATACTCTCTCAGAGTATTGGGCAAATTATATCATGGTATTTAACTATATTTAATAAGAGCAGCCTGATGGCAGAATGATTAGAGCAGTGATTCCCAACATGGGGCATATGCCCCATCATTGGAGTCTGGGAAAATTGTAATGGTACGTGGGATCCATTATTTAATAGATAAGAATTAATGAATACTTTGTTCAAAATGAAAGGTACCAAGATGAAATTGAAAGGAAATACCCTAACACTGCCATTTCAGCAAAGGAACTTTTGATTCATTTCCCCACGTCTTATTTGATTAAATGTGGCTTTAGTACTGTTGACAATTTGATTCAAACCAAGAGAAACAGACTTGAAATTAGAAAACATAGTGATTTACAGGTGAAGCTCTCAAACCAAGGAAATCTTAGTCACCAGGCTCAAGGCTCTAATTTAAGTGATTCATTTTTCTTTCTTAGTCAATAATGTATTTTTTTTTTTTTTGTATTCAGTACTTAATGAAAGAGTTACTGGGAGATTATTTTGTATTAAATGACAGTAACAAAATATTAAAAATTAAGTTGTTTGTTTCCAACCACAGTGGGGTACACATTTCTCTGGAGAGTTATAGGGTGGGGAGGGGCCAAGGGGAAAACAGGTTGCGAAACATTGGATTAGAGCATAGGAAAGAAATTCTTTGTGGTATTTCTTCAGACTCTTTACATTCTGAGTTCAAATCTTGCCACTGTCAACTTTGCTTTTCATCTTTCTGAGATCAATAGAATAAAGTATCAGTCAAGTACTGTAATGGATATAATCAAATAAGCCCGTCCCCTCGAAATTGTTGTCTTTGTATCTAAATAAGAAACCATTTAATCATATCTAATTACCTCCCTTTACATTCTGACTTCAAATCCTACTGTGGTTAACTTTGCTATTCACAGTTGTATGAAAATCCCTGTTATTTATATTATTACTAATTATTACATAGAAGATTAGTTTCAAGTGTGTTGTCTAGCTTGACCCTACCAAATAACTGATACAATCACACATAAGATTTGAATATATTTGAGACCTTACAAAAGCCATCAAAAGCCAGGCAAACACAAGCTTTGTCACAAATGAATTGTGTGGCTTCTTCTTGTTAGGGAACAATGAATGATGGATGCTTCCTTATTCCTCCGAGTCTTTGGATATGATCTAGTTCCCACAATGTCACTTGATTCACATTGCAATCATTCTCTGACAATCAAACAGCCATATATATATATATATATATATATAATGTATGTATGTATGTATGTGTGTGTATATATATATATATATATATATATATATATATATATATAT
>NC_068985.1:83575216-83577716 GCF_001194135.2 Octopus bimaculoides
TATGTATATATATATAAATATATATACACACACACACACACACACACACACACACGCATACATACATACACATATACACACCCGTATATATATTTATATGTGTATGTATATATAGTCATTTCACGGGGGTTCTAAAGCTTTGTATCTTTTTTTTTCTTTTGCTGATTGGGATTGGGAACAGGTTGGGATGGGAAAGTGATGAGAAGTCTCAGTTATCATCAGAACAGAAGCAGAAGGAAACCTGGGCTCATGACATTCAGTCATCATTTTCTGTTGTATATCTGATGAAGATAATTAAATGGAGATACTCCCTGCTATGTTCAATGGACGTGGCCTCATTTTTCTACTACATTTGGAACAGAGAGTCAAACAAAAGTTTGTTTACTCTCTCACAAAGAAACAACTGATGCTTTCTTTTACACCTTATGGCCTTCGAACTTAGCATCCAAACTCAGATATGTTGACAATTCCCAAGAAACCGTTAATGCTTTTACTCTGCTTATGGCTTTCAAATTTAGTTTCCTAATTTAGTATGAACTTCATTCCATGTGAAACCAAGAACCATTCAACAACATATTATTTTGTTTTGCATTTTTCTTCTGTAATTTTATCATTTCCTTTTATCACAGGTTTTGCTGTAGCTCCTGGAGTTTTACATGCAAAACGGGTTTACTACCTGCACCCTTATTATCATTATTATTATTATTATTATTATTATTAGTAGTAGTAGTAGTAGTAGTAGTAGTAGTAGTAGTAGTATTGAGTGAGATGGCAGTGCATGCCATCAAAGTGACGCTGGGTAAAATATAAGAAGCCCAGTACACCCATCATGACTACTTGTCTGATAAGGGTAGGCCAGGCACATGCATCACAACCATATGTGCGAGACATGGTGATCTTATATCATGATAAATAGTGCATGACCTTGCAGGTGGGGCCCAGTTAGAATTTTCTTCAGGTTGAGTAGCCCATCTCACTCAAAAGTTCCCTGAATAAGGGTTGTTCAAGGATGCTGAATGAAACACCCATGTTTCCAGAGGGGAATTATCCTAACCCCAAAGAATTCCTCTCAACACATGGCTATGATGCTCCCCCACTACTTCTTCTCGTGATCAGAGATGCACATATTATCAAGCCACTAAAGGACATGCTCAACTGTGGTATTGAGCAGAATATTTGCTGTAGCCCATCTTTTATACCAAGACAAAACAATGTACATGATAACACTTCCAATCAGTTAAGATCAGAAACCATGAGAGCCACTGCCTGGTACTGCATCAGGGCATTTATTAATATTATTATTATTATTATTATTATTATTATTATTATTATTATTATTATTATTATTATTATCATTATTATTATTATTATTATTATCATTATTATTATTATTATGCTTTGTCCTGGTAAATTGTTCTTTCATTCCAAGTTAGCCATTCTGGTAAAGCAGATCTATAATCAAAATCTATCCAGCTATAGCCATTCCATATTTTTAAGGGTATATTTGTATACGGTTTAATGTGTCCTTTAGTTTCTTAACTCAGAATAGTGTAATTAGAGGAAATGTTGCTGCTATTCCTAGAGGTTGAAGCAACCACATAGAGTGTTCCTCATTGTCTTGTTGTCTTTGTCGTTGTTGTTACTGTTACTGGTGGTGACAGTGTTGGTAACACTGCTGGTGCCACCACCACCATTGCCATCATCATCTATCCTTTAGCATATTTCCAAGTTTCGTACATTTCCTGATTTTTTAATATTTTTGTCAGTTTGTTGAAGATTTTATTTATTTGGATTTGTGCAAGTTATCCTCAGTACCAGGATGGTTTATTTATATATCTGATTTTGAAGGCGGCAAGCTGACAGAGTCATTAGTACGCTAGATAAAATGCATAGCAGTATTTCATTCATCTTCACATTTTGACCTGCCAAGGTCAATTTTGCCATTGGGGTCAGTAAAATAAGTACTAGCTGAATACTAGGGTTGATGCAACAGACTGACCTCTCCCTTAAAAACTGCTAACCCTGAGCCAAAATTTGAAACCAATTTATCTGATTTGGAAAAGGTATTTACTTTGTACTCTTTTACTCTTTTATTTGTTTCAGTCATTTGACTGTGGCCATGCTGGAGTACCACCTTTAGTCGAGCAAATCGACACCAGGACTTATTCTTTGTAAGCCCAGTACTTACACCGTCGGTTTCTTTTGCTGAACCACTAAGTGACGGGGGACATAAACACACCAGCATTGGTTTTCAAGCAATGCTAGGGGGACAAATACCGACACACAAACATATACATATATATATATATATATATATATATATACGACGGGCTTCTTTCAGTTTCCGTCTACCAAATCCACTCACAAGGCTTTGGTCAGCCCGAGGCTACAGTAGAAGACACTTGCCCAAGGTGCCACGCAGTGGGACTGAACCCGGAACCATGTGGTTTTTAATTTTTATGAGATTTTTTGGTAAATTGATATATTTTGTGTGTAAAAA
>NC_068985.1:83581365-83583283 GCF_001194135.2 Octopus bimaculoides
TATATATATATATATCAGTATATACATACATTAGGAAAAAATAAAGAATATATGGAAATAAAAATTAAAAGAAAGCAAATCATGAAAAGAAGAAATTATGAAACGACTGTAAGATATTGAAGAGGGAAAAGAAGAAATGAACGATACGTATATGCTAAAGAGAGATTGAATTAAATAAAAAAAAAATAACATAAATGATGAGAAAGAAGCAATGAAGGAGGTGTGTGTGTGTGTGGAGGAATAGGCAATATATATGATGAAGAGGAATATAATATATGTATGGAAGTGAATAAAGAGTAGAAGGAAAAAGCGTTGAGGGATGTAAAATATCTGAATGAAATCTATCAAGGAAAAAAGTATGTTGAAATAAACGAGTGCTTATCTGAGGTGACTGACCGTGGAGAAGAGGTGGAAAGGGTTCATTAGAGAAGGATGAAGAAGATTTGGTTGCCATATCCAGCAGTTCTAGCGATCATGTTCAGACTCTGTCTCTTTCTCTGTCTCTTTCTCTCTACCTCTCTCCCCCCCTCTCTCTCTCTCTCTCTGTTTGTGCGTGGTCTTGGCATTGGAGATGGCAGAGATTCATCTCCCTGCTAGTGATATAGACAGAGTGCATTTTGCACCAAAAGCCAATGTGAAAGTTTCTCTCATGAAATCTACCACAGCATAATCTGTTCCAACAGAACATTCACTTTTAAGTGGATGTTCTGTTAGAACATCCACTTAAGATATACTCGGTGGTATTTATTCTTTGGTGACCAAATAACGATAACAGATTCCTGCCTCCCAGAAGTGAAGAGTTGCATTTGTCTTCAGCTTCAGTGTCTGACAACACATCCGTGTGGTCGACACATCCTTTGTGGATGCAAAACCATTGATCATTCTATGATTGGATATAGACTTCACTACATATAAATATATATACATATAATAATAAATAATAATAATAATGAAATTATTGTATACAGTGTTCAGGTGCACTACAACTTGTCAAAAGTTCGTATAAAGCATATGCAGTAATGTACAAATGTCTGGAAAGTGAACGGTGTATGGGTCAGATACATGCTTGCGTGTGTATGGAGAGGAGAAAATCAGGTGTAGTGTTGGTGAATCTCAGGAAGCATGGAAGTTTTGAAGGATGTGGTGCTCCGACAACTAACAACTGATGCCGGTAGTTTGTTCCATACTTCAGCAACTCTAAGCGTGAAAAAGTGTTTCCGAAAGTCATGGGAGCTGTGCTGTTTTCTGACTTTGTAAACATTTCCATGGGTGTTAGACAGGTGGAGTTTGAAAAGATGCTCAGGGTTATTGTTAGTAAGATGGTTAATAATTCTATGGGTGTCTGCCGAGTCATTTGCCAGACGTCGGAGTTTCAATGTATCCATGCCCAGGGAAGTAAGGCGTTCAGAATATGGCAAATTCCTGATGGTGGGTATTCTCTTGGTTGCACGTCGCTGAATGGTTTCCAGACAATTAATATCCTGGGCAAAATAGGGGTTCCAGACAAGTGATGCAAATTCCAGGTGAGGCCGCACCATATATGTATGTATATATATGTATGTATATATAAATATGCATATATATATATATATACATATATATATATTACAAATTAAAAGGGTAAAGGATTATCAATTTATTAATTAATAAATCAATTAACAATTAATAATTTTTACCAAGCCCATCGGTATGAAAGCACCATTATTGGTGGAGAACTTACTTAAAAGCTCATATATATTTATAAACATAATTAAGGGATCAGCAAGTATTTGCTTCACCATATACCGAAGTTCAGAAATAGCAGCTAAAAAAGCTGAGAATCCCACAGATAGCATCACTTGTAACTCACAAAGGCAAAAACAAGAAGAAAAGACAATGAAAAACTAACCATTCCGAAGGTTAACAGTAGACGCGTTTC
>NC_068985.1:83583538-83585706 GCF_001194135.2 Octopus bimaculoides
TGTATGTATATTCTGTTCTTTTGTTCTTTTACTTGTTTTAGTCATTTGACTGCAGCCATGCTGGAGCACCACCTTGAAGTGTTTTTTGTCAAACAAATCAACCCCAGGACATATTTTTAAGCATAGTACTTATTCTATCAGTTTCTTTACTAACTACTAAGTTACAGGGATGTAAACACACCAGCATCAGTTGTCAATTGATGGGGAGACAACCACACACAAACACATAAATATATATATATATATATATATACACACGACAGACTTCTTTCAGTTTTTGTCTACCAAATCCGCTCATAAACCTTTTGTTGACCCAAGACTGTGGTAGAAGACACTTGCCCAAGGTGACATGCAGTGGAACTGAACCTGGAACCATGTGGTTGGGAAGCAGACCAATAAAATAGGTAGCAGGCTTAAAAAAGAAGTCCTGGGGTTGATTCGTTCAACTATGATTCTTCCAGGTGTTGCCCCAGTATGGCCACAGTCTAATGACTGAAACAAGTAAAAGATAAAGGATTAAGATACATGCATACACTCACACACACACACATACACACACAACGGGCTTCTTTCAGATTCTGCCTACCAAATCCACTCACAAGGCATTGGTCGACATTAGGTTATAGTAGATGACACTTGCCCAAGGTGTTATGCAGTGGGACTGAACCCAAAACCCTGTCGTTAGGAAGGAAACATCTTACCACACAGCCACACCTGCGCCTATATATTTGTGTTTGTATTTGTGTAGCAAAGGGAGGAACAGAGAGAGAAAGAGAGTAGTTATGTTTGTGTGTATATGTGTGTATGTATGTGTTTGTGTGTGATTGGGTGCTGTGGAAAAGTGGATGAGTATTCTGTATACATGTATGTGTGAGCTTATTTTTGGTGTATGTGTATGTGTATATGTATGTGTATGTGTATATATGTCTGTGAACATGTGCATAGATTTATAGAGAGAATGTCATGTATGCTTGTATCTGTATGCAGTGCTTGTGTTAGTAAACATTTGAATGTGTTAGCAAGCATTCATGTGTGTATATATATATATGTGTGGGTGTGTATGTGTGTGCATGAATGTGTCTCTGTGTGTATGTGAGAATGAGTGTAGAAATAAGGTGCTGGTAGTGTTGCAGATAGTGATGGTATTGGTTGTGGTGATGGTGATGGTGCATAGAAAGATAGCAATCACAAGATAAAAAGACTCAAAACCACATCAACTGTTTAAACTCTGTTGCAGCCGATGGAAAAGTGCATTATTCAACCATTATCAAGAGCAGAACTTTCAAAGTGCACCATATGCAGATAAGGAATGGGGCTGTGTATGTGTGTATATATATACATATATATATATATGTGTGTGTTTATGTATTTGTATGTGTGTGTGTGTGAGTGAGTGTATGTTTGTGTGCTTGTATTTGTGTTGCATATCAGGGAAAGGGTTTGTGTTGCAGCTAGTTGAAACTGTTTTAAGTTAAACTGTTTCAGGATCCTGTTGTTGATCTTGTTATTGTTGATGTTGCTACGATGTGCATTGCTGCTTTTTCGTTGTTTGTTTATTCATTTATTTTCGCTACAAAGTTTGGCGTATAGGCAGCTTAAATCTGGTTGTTGTTGTTAGTGTTGTTGTGGTGATGGTGGTGGTGGTGGTGGCAGCAGCAGTGCTTTACCATCTATCTTCTACACATTCTTGCACATTCAATGAAATGCTTGCAAACCTACACACACACAAACACACACACTAACTCATACCCATACACGAACACTCTATTCTCACTATATTCAAAAAGCTGTTACATATTTGTGATGTGAGTGACTGGTACACTCCTTTTTATTCTTTGTGACTGGTTAGATTAAAGATTAAAGAAGAGAAGCGTACAAACACAGTGGCTCACACACTGACATATATGAGGAGGTGCTGAATAGTTCCTGGCTTTGGGTAAAAGAAAATACAGGAAGATCAGTTTATTATGATTTTATTCAACATATTCCCTTCTCAGATTCACACACTTATTGCAGCAGTCCATCAGATTTTCTAAGCTCTGTAACCGAACTTGGAATATTGGGCCTCTAACCAGGCCTTTCATGATACCCTTAAAGCCAGGATCTTTTCAGCAGCCCCTGTGTCTTTATTATTCTACTATATCTATCTATCTATCTATATATATATA
>NC_068985.1:83585919-83587246 GCF_001194135.2 Octopus bimaculoides
CATGGACGGTGTTTATAAGGTGTTTTATAAGAAACACACAAATACCGTTAGATTCACTTCAACATTTAAATTTAATAATAATAACTACAACATTGAAAAATACCTTAGGAATGAGAACCCAGGTTCAAAATTTCCCCAAGACACCTGATGAAGGCTGGAGGGTACATCAGCTGAAACGTTGTGTTAACAACAAACAAGATGAGGACAAATATCCATCAAATGTAAATAATGTAAATAATGTACATAATACCTCATCTCTTAAATATAGAACTGTGTTTCAACATATGTTTTCACATCAGGAATCTTGCAAAACAAATTCATAAAGGTAAAAACAGAATAAGCATGGCTATGTGACACCTTTAGTCATAAATCTGCTCAGTCATGATTAGAACATCTTTAATCATAAGTTTACTGAATCACAATTGGAACACCTTTTTCAGAGTCGACCAACAATTAAAAAAAAATTAAAAGATAAACAGAATAATGAGTAGGATATCTTTAGTCTTAAGTCTGCTCAGTCAGGGCTAATATGGAATAATAAATAATTTTTAAAAAGTGCAGAATAGTCATGGCTGTATGACACCTTTAGTCATAAGTCTACTCAATTATGATGAGAACACCTTTAATAAGTTTACTGAGTCACAACTAGAACACCTTTCCTAAGTTTGCTCAATCATAACCAGATTCCCTTTAATCAGGCCTGACCTTGAACAAATAACTACAGCAACAACAATCACTCAAACAATTTCTATTTTATATATTTTTCCTTTCATCTCCTATCTCCTTTGACTTTCTCTTTCTTTCTTACACTCTCTCTCTCTCATTCTCTTTATCTTTCTCCTTGCCTTTCTTTCATCTCTCAAATCATCTTCGATTTTCTTCCTCTATCTTCTCATACTCTCTATAATATTCTACTCTCAATTTTCTCCCCTCCTCTCTCTCTCTCTCTTCTCTCTCTATCTCTCTTTCTCTCACTCTCAGCTATTCTGTCCTCCCTCCTTTTCTTTCACCCAACCATCTTTCCTTCCCAATACATTTTCTCCCTTTCACCATTTTCCATCACCTTCCTGTACCTTTTTTGGGGTTTAACTTTTCTCTTCTGCTGTCTTCTTCTTGCCATCAAGTTTGATTCTTTATTTCTACTTCTCTCATTCCTCCACCTCACCTCTCTTTATTTCTCTCTTTTCCTCACTGGTTCTTCTACTTACACACACACACACACATGTCTATATACACCTTGATACATGCATACACATGCATGCACACATACATGTATGCTTTCACAGGCATACATTTATATATATATATATATATATATATATATATA
>NC_068985.1:83587256-83591165 GCF_001194135.2 Octopus bimaculoides
ATATATATATATATATATATATATATATATATATATGCACATGCATACATTATATATTTATATATTATATATATATATATACATATATATATATATATATATACACACATACATACATACATATTATATATAAACATGCACACATGTATTTGTATGTTTCTATTCCTCCTTGCGTATCACAGTCTCAGTTTCCTCATTCTTCTCTCTCTCTCTCCTTCCCTCACTCTCTCCTCACTCTATCTCCCTCTTCTCTGTCACTCTCTCTTCCTCTCGCCCCCCCCCCACCTTTCTCTCTTTTATGTGGAATGAATGTTACAAAACTAAAAAACAAAAACAGCACAAGCAGTAAAAGGGTGAGGATGAGGAGGGATAGTTGGATTCAACTTAATTCTCCGAGGGCCCCTTTTATTTTAACTGGCCTTATCAATGAGGCAATACAAGCATGGCTATGCCTGTAATCAGTAAATGTACTGCAGCCTCCAGGAGGTGACATAAAGAAAGAATGCACATTTCAACAGTTGTACACTTCATTGTTCACTCACAACTTTTATTTCTTTGCATTTTATCTTTTTCTTGTTTTATGTTTTGTACTTTCACTTTCGTTTACTTTGCTTTGGTAAAATTTGTTAAACTTGGAATTGTGTTGTTTTTAAAAGGAGTGGTGTTGAGTTTCAGCTTAGAGTAGTATTGTAATTTAGTAAACTTTGGCTAAATTGGAATTTTCATTCTGTATCGGTTTGTATTTCAAAATGGTTTGGTTAAATTAACATATTCATTTAGTATGGTTTGGTTTAATCAAAATATCTATTTAGTATGGCTTAATGATTTGGTAATATTCATTTGGCCTTGTTCAGTATGGTTTTGTGATTTGATATGGTTTAGTTAAATTAAAATATCCATTTGGTATAGCTTGGTTAAACTGAAATTTTCCTTCAATATGATTTTGTGACTTAGTCTGGTTTTGGTGAAGTTGAAAAATCTATTTGGTATGGTATGGTTCGGTTAAATTTGAATATCTATTTGGTATGACTTTGTGATTGGGTAAAGTTTGATATTATTGAAATCTTTTGTTTGGTAAGGTTTTGGTTAAATAAAAATATTTTTTTGGTATTGTTTATTATAGTTTTGTGATTTGGTACGGTATGGTTTGGTTAAATTAAATATTCATTCAGTATGGTTTGGTGAAATTGAAAAAAATATTTGGTATGGTTTGGTTAAATCAAAATATTCCTTTTGTATGGAATTTGTGATTTGGTATGGTTTGGTTAAATTGAATATTCATTCGGTGTGGTTTGGTGAAATTGAAAAATTCATCCAACCCATGCCAGCATGGAAGGTGGACATTAAACGATGATGATGATTCGGTATTGTCTGGTTAAATTAAATTCTATTTGGTATGGCTTTATGATTGGGTAAGGTTTGATTAAATTGAATTTTTTTATTTGATACAGTTTGGTAGTCATGGTTAAATAAAAATATTCATTTGGTATTATTCAGTATGATTTTGTGATTTAGTATGGTTTGGTTAAATCAAAATATCCATTTGATATGGATTTTGTAATTTGGTATGGTTTGTGGTTTGGTATTGTTTGATTTTGTGATTTAGTATGGTTTGGTTCAATTAAAATATCTGTTTGGCATGGATTTTGTGATTTGATATGATTTAGTTAAATTTAAGTTTGGTTTGGTATTATTAGAGAAAAATAATTGTTTGATAAAATTTAGCAATGCTTTGTAATTTGGTCTGAGTTATTTAAATTAAAATATTCGTGTTGGTACTGTTTGGTTAAATAAAAATATTCGTTTCGTACGGTTTGGGGTTGAAGATAAAAATTGAAGAAATATGTGAATAAATGAAAGATCTAACAGAAAAAAAAAAGGAAGTTTAAATGAAAGATAGAAACAACAAAAAGAAAGAAAGAAAGGTTGAATGAAAGAATGAATGAAAGACATAAAAGAAATAAGGGGATATGAATGAAAGATGATTAAAGAGGTTAGGAAAGAAAGAGAGACAAAGAATTAGTTAGCATAATGAGAAGGGAGGTAAGAAGCAAGAAAGGGAGAGGAAGAAGAGAAAGAAAGAAAAATAGGAAGGAAAAAGAAAGAAAGAAAGAGAAAAAGAAAGGGAGGAAGGAATGAAAAAGAGAGAAAAAAGAAAAAGAAAGGGAGAAAAGTGCTGGAATCAAAAAACAAAAGACTTAAGGGAAAGAAGTTGTGGTAAAAGGAGATTCAAAAAGGCAATGGGATGAAATACTGAAGGCTTATCTGAAAGCACTGAGCTTTACAAAGGAGATGACAGAGGACCAAGATATGTGGTGCATTTCTGTACACAAGAAGATCCATCCACCAAAACAGAATTGATATCCAAAATATTACCTCTTGGTATTAAATTTGCCTCGATCGCTAATATACATCTTTTCTTAATAAGCTCACTGGTTAACCATGACACCAACATCTGTTCTGGCACTGGTTTTCTATATATTGCTGGCAGGAAGATGAGTCTACTTCTATCTTTTGCAGTTGAGTATCCAACATTGACAAGACCAAGGGAGGTTGAAATCACATAATCTAGTGATTTCAGTGCTAGAGAGGGTAGAGATTTATCTCCCCTGCTAGCAATATAAACAAGAATGCATTTTACATCAAAACCTATTATGAGAGTTTCTCTTCTAATATATACCTCAGTAAAGTTTGTTCTAACAAAACATCCGTGTTAAAGTGGGGATAAACATTACCATTCCTACTATTGTCTTCATCTTTTGTCTGACTTACTCTCTCTCTCTCTTTCTTTTTCTCTCTCTCTCTCTCTCTCTCTCTCTTCTTTTCACTCATTAATAATTTGTCATCTCTTTCCCTTTGTTCTTTCTTTTTTTCCCTTTTTTTCTTTTACTTTCTCTTTTCTATCCTTCCTTTCTTTCCATGAGGTTCCCAAGTTTGGTCTTGCTGCATGGCATCTAAAGCAAGGGTCTTTTGCTACAACCTGGAACCAACCCATACCTCATAAGTAAAAGTGGTGGGCAGTGGGGGGATGGGTAGTAGCATAGCTAGTGAGGGACAAGGTGATGGTGGTTATGGTGGTGGTGGTGGAGGGGGTAGTTTGCCCCCAGGTGACGCTTTTATAGGGCAGCATTTCTAGATCTGCTGTATCGTGCCAGGGTTGGGTAGCAGGGAGTGGCATGGCACACTCATGGGCTACCCATCAAGTGGCACACACATTATCTATGCCACTGGTTGGGTGCAACCTGCTTGGCACCCTGTCAGATGACTCATACCAGTAATGCAAGGCTCCAGTCTTGTCGCATGTCCTGTGACACTCATTCCTCCCTGTCAATCAAACTAAGAGTACACATGCCTGTGGAATACTCAGACACTTCAAACATCAATTTACAGAGTAGGTCATCCAGTTGATCAAACGAATGAATATGCAACATGGAAATCAATAGTAGATCCATTTTAAATATATGTGTTTATATGCAAGTGTATATGTGCTTGTGTGTTTATGTGTATGTATATGTGTGTTTGTATATGTATTTATGTGTCTGTGCATGTATATGTGTTTGTGTGCATATGTATTGGTATATGTGTGTGTATATGTGTTTGTGTGTGTATTTATATGTGTGCATGTTTATGTGTTTGTACATGTATGTGTATATGTATATGTGTATATGTATATGTATATGCATGTGTGTATATGTGTGTGTATATGTGAATGTGTGCATTTGTGTATGTGTGTATGTACATGTGTATGTGAGTATGTGTTTGTGTGTGGATGTGGATGTATATGTGTGTGTATGTGTATGTATATGTGTTTGTGTGTATATGTGTATGTATATGTGTTTGTGTGTGTATGTGTATGTGTGTATATGTGTTTGTGTGTGTATGTGTGTGTTGGGTGAGAGGGGGGGGGGG
>NC_068985.1:83591202-83592205 GCF_001194135.2 Octopus bimaculoides
GGGGGGGGGGGGTGATGAATGAGAACGATGAGAGAGAATAAAGGAGAAATACGTTGTTGATATTGTTGCTGTTGCTGCTGTTGGTGTTTAGCTGCAGGTCAGTCCTGATCAAACAGACTTTAGATTAAAGTCACTCCATCCATGACCATGCCTCCCATTTGTTTCCCTGTGAGAGAGAAAATGGTAATGAATTATATAGTAATGTCAGAAAAGCAGTGTTCGAAGGAACGTGTGTGAGAGAGAGAGAGGGAGAGAGGGAGAGAAAGGCAGAGACAGAGATAGAGAGACAGAAACAGAGAGAAAGTGTAAGTGTAAGAAAGGGGAGATTGAGAGAGAGAGAAAGAGTAAGGAAGGAGAGAGACAGAGGGAGAGAGAGACAGAGGGAGAGAGAGACAGAGGGAGAGAGAGACAGAGAGAGAGAGACAGAGGGAGAGAGAGACAGAGAGAGAGAGACAGAGGGAGAGAGAGTAATGATAGGGAGTAGTGGGAATGTGAGACAATAATGGCAATGTATAATGCAAGAGAGAATGAGTAAGTATGAGAAAGAAGAGAGAGGGAGGGGGAGAGAGGGAAAGAGAGAGAGAGAGAGAGAGTAAGTAAAAGTTGTATAAGAGTAAAAAAGCATTCATAGACAGAAAGAGAAGAAATGAAAGAAAGAGGAGTAGAGAGAAAGGTAAAAGAAAGGATGAATGAGAAAGAGAAAGAGAAAGAAAGAGAGAGACCTACAGACAGTTACATAAGAGAGAAAGATACATGGAGAGTGAGAAAAAGACAAGAATAGGAAGAGAGTGAGCACAGAGAGAGAGAGAGTGGTAGAGAGAGAGAGAGGTAGAGAGAGAGAGAGGTAGAGAGAGAGAGAGAGTAGAGAGAGAGGTAGAGAGAGAGAGTAGAGAGAGATGTGTGTATGACTGAGTGGTTAAGTAGAGAGAGAGAGAGAGAGAGAGAGAGAGAGGGGTAGAGAAAGAGAGGTAGAGAGAGAGAGGTAGGGAGAGAGAGGTAGAGA
>NC_068985.1:83592758-83593220 GCF_001194135.2 Octopus bimaculoides
AGGGAGAGAGAGGTAGAGAGAGAGAGAGGTAGAGAGAGAGAGAGGTAGAGAGAGAGAGGTAGAGAGAGAGAGAGGTAGGGAGAGAGGTAGAGAGAGTAAAGATTGTGTGAGGTAGTCACCTGAGAGAAAAAGATGCATTGATAGTAACAGAGAGAGAAGGGGAAGCGGGGGAGGGATAGAGAGAGAAACAGAGAAAGCGAGACTAGTGTAAGACGAAAAAGATTGATAGATAACTAAAGTAACAGAAAGAGAGAGATAACTAGAGTAAGAGAGAGAGAGAGAGAGAGAGAGAGAGAGAGAGAGGGACTGGTGTAAGACAAAAAAGATTCATAGATAACTAGAGTAACAGAAAGAGAGAGAGAGAGAGAGACTGGTGTAAGACAAAAAAGATTCATAGATAACTAGAGTAACAGAAAGAGAGAGAGAGAGATAACTAGAGTAACAGAAAGAGAGAGAGAGAGA
>NC_068985.1:83595968-83598788 GCF_001194135.2 Octopus bimaculoides
ATATACATGTATACACACACAATTTTAATACATACATAACATTTAAAATTATCCTATGCTATAGGGAAGATGATGACTTCAGAGATGAGAACAAGTGCAGGCTTAAAGCTGCATACGTGTATATGCACACATGCATCCATATGCCTTTGCATATGTGTCTCTTTACGAAACCTTGGCTGGTACATATACTATCGCTATAATCAATTCAGTCTCTGTTTTCCATGCTGGCATGAGTTAGATGATTCAACAGGAGCCAGTGAGTCAAGGAACTGTGCCGTTGCTCACTGACTGCTTTGGCATGGTTTCTGTGGCAGGATGCCCTATGCATAAAATTGTTATATGGGACTCAAAAGCTAACATCTTGGATAAGGAAGCTAGATTAAGCTCATACGTTCACAGGTGCAAGGGTCTTTGTTTGAGGTGCTTATGTAGTTGCAAGCAGATATATATAGATACCCCTCTCAGCTCTTGAGCAAGCAGAACAACCAAGATGTGAAAGCTTGAATGAGAGAGAGGGGAGAAGGAGGAAGAGAGATAGAGAAGGAGGGAGAGAGAGTGTGAAAGAGAAAGAAGGGAAGGAAGACTGAAAGAGAGTGAAGGACAAAGAGATAGTGAGTGGAGGAAGAGAGAGTGAGAGGAGGTAGAGAGAGTGAGGGGAGGAGGGAGAGTGAAGGAGGGAGACAGAGAGAAGGAGGGAGGCAGAGAGAAGGAGGGAGACAGAGAGAAGGAGAGAGACAGGGAGAAGAAAGGAGATAGAGAAAGAGAGAGACAGAGAAGGAAGGAGAGAGAAGAGAAAAAGGGAGAGAAAGAGAGAGAGAAAGAGAGAGAGAAAAAGGGAGAGAAAGAGAGAGAGAAAGAGGGAGAAAGAGAAAGAGAAACAGATAGAGAGAGAGAGAGAGAGAGAGTTGCATCAGCTGAGTTGAGTGGAGCAACATATGAAACGCTTTGGCCAAAGACACAATATGGCACTTTGTCTAGTAACTGAACACACACCCTCATGGTTCTGAGCCCAACACTCTAACCACTTGCCCACATACCCTCATACACACACACATACATATATATATACATACATACATGCATACATACACTTAAGCACACATGAAAAAACACAGATATATATATATATATATATGCACATATGTATATGCATGTGTACACAAACACAATTTATTCTTGAAAATTTTGACTGCTTATGTATGGAAGTGGTCAAAATATATGTTCCTGTGAGTGTGCGTATGCATGTGTGTGTGTATGCATGTGTGTATGTGTGTATACATGTGTGTGTGTCTGTGTGTGTGTGTGTGTGTGTTGTCATCTTTTTCAGCATCATTTTACTGTCATCATCAGTGTTATTTATCTTGCTCATGCAACAATGAAAGCGCAGCCATTTTTGCTAGGGGTGTTTACCTGACAATGGGGGACTTGATATGTTTCCTGATGCCATTGAAACCAGAGAGATTGCTGCATTTGAGGAGACCAAAACAGAACCCTCTCAATCAGTTTTTAGCCAAAATTCTTGCACTCTTTGAGACGTAATACAAAATGCAGCTTGTAAACTCCAAGACTCAATCATACATTCCATCAATATATGAAAAGAAAAAGTGCTAAGCTGGCAGAATCATTAGCATACCAGGCAAAATGTTTAGAGGCATTTCATTTGTCCTTGTTCTGAGTTCAAATTCTGCCAAAGTCTTCTTTGCCTTTCATGCTTTCAGGGTTGTTAAAATAAGTACCAGTTGAGCACTGGGGTTAATGTAATCAACTTACCCTCTCCTCTGAAATCCCTGGTCTCATACCAAAATTTGAAACCATTTTAAGGTGGCAAACTGGCAAAATTGTAAACATGCTGAGCAAAATGTTCAATGGCGTTTTATCCAACTTTACATTCTATGTTCAAATACTGCTGGGCTCAGCTTTGCCATTCATCCTTTCATGTTCGATAAATTAAGTACCAGCTGAGTACTGGGGTCAATTTCATTGTAAATACAATGAACAAAATGCTCAGCGGCATTTTGTCTGACTTTACATTTTGAGTTCAAATGCATCTGGAGTCAACTCGGCCATTTATCCTTCCTTGGTTGCTAGATTAAGTCCTATCTGGGCACTGGGGTTCAATCTAATCAACTTGATCTCACCCCCAGAATTGCTGACCTTGAGCCAAAATTTGTAACCAGTATATGAGAAGAAAAGATATCAGATTCTGAGTGGAGGATATAGGAGATGATCTGATGTTACTGAGTTTAACCCTTTAGTGTTCAGATTACTCTGTTAAATGTAATACTTTTTCACTCAAATTGTTTTGAATTAACCATGCATTATCTTATAGCTTTGAGGTTTCAATGATGTGATTGGTTATTTTTAGAATGTCAATGTAGGTTAGGTGTGAGAGGCTAGATATTGCCAGTTTGAATATAAAACATGTAGAATATATTGGGCCGGATATGGCCGGTTTAAACACTAAAGGGTTAAAGATTGTCTCTATTCTCTATTATATGAAGAGAAGTAAGGGGAAAGGTGTACAAAAGTATCTTGGACACCAGATAATGAGGTTCTCTCTGTAGTGTTATACAAAGGTACGCATCAAGATTTCCTGGAGAAGATACAAGGAAGTGTAACATTTTAAGGTGCTGAGGTGTTTAGGTGCATATGCCAACACATCATGTTGGTGGTGTGTATTTATATGTATGGAGGTATATATGTGCATATGTATATATATATGTATGAATACATGTATGTATGTATAAATGTATATATATATACATGGTATATATATATATATATATATATATATATATATATATATATATATATATATAT
>NC_068985.1:83602362-83606521 GCF_001194135.2 Octopus bimaculoides
GCATCCAGCTGTAGAACACTGCCAGATCAGACTGGAGCCTGGTGCAGCCTCCTGGCTTCCCAGACCCCAGTCAAACCGTCCAACCCATACCAGCATGAAAAACGGACGTTAAACGATGATGGTGATGATGATTGTGATGATGATTGTGATGATGATGATGATATATATATATATATATATATATATATATAATCTTACATACATATACATATCCCTACATGCTTGTATACATAGATACATATACACATGAACTCACATAGTATATGATCACACATACACACACACACATCTTTATGTACTTACATGCACACACACACATATATACATACATACATACATACACACATGCAAACATGCATGCATACATTTATAGACATACTGCACGTACACATATACATCCATACATTCACACTTACATACACGCATACACATTCATTCACATAGACATATTCACTTGCACACATACAAATACATATACATACATATAACTATACACTCATTAACAGAAAACACTTTACCAAATATGCGTTTCACTCGTAATAATTAGGATAAGATGAAATAAAATTGAAAAAAATATATGATAATAATAAATAGAAAATTCAAAGAAGATGAAAAAAAATCAAATAAATTATCATAATTTTATTGTAATTAAGTTTGAGAAAATAAAATTACTTTTAATCAATTAATTTATTTATATATCATTAAACGTGTCTTTCAGTGCATCCTAACATCAACCAGATGTGTCTACAGGGGCAGGTCTTCTTTAATACAGAAACGTAACTCTCCACGTGCTGTAGCCATTTCTCCTCTAGTCCCTTGATCACTTTTGTTGTTATTGTAGTAGTAGTAGTAGTAGTCATTGCTGCTGCTGTTGTTGTTGTTGTTTAGCACCAGGTAGGTCTCACCTGGTCCTATGAGTTTGGATCACAACTGTTCCAGTCTTGAACATCCCTCCTATTTCTTCTTTTTCTTTTCTTTCTCCTCCTTCTCCTCTTGTTGTTGTTCTTAAACTTCTTCTTCTTCTTCTTTTTCTTTTGTCTTCTTCTTCTCTTCCTCTTCTTCTCCTCCTCTTCTTCTCCTCCCCTCTTGTTTTTCTTCTTTTTCTTCTTTTTCTTTTGTCTTCTTCTTCTTTTGTCTTCTTCTTCTCCTCCTTCTCCTCCTCTTCTTCTCCTCCCCTCTTTTTCTTTTTCTTTCTTCTTCTTCTTCTTTTTCTTTCTTCTTCTTCTTCTTCTTCTTCTTCTTCTTCTTCTTCTTCTTCTTCTTCTTCTTCTTCTTCCTCTCCTTCCCCACAAGGATACTGGAATCTGCAAAATATAACATCTAAAATGATTTGTCGCTTAATGTGGTGGTGGTGGTGATTGTGTTGTTGTTGTTGTTGCTCTTAACGGTGGTGGTGGTGATGGTGGTGAGGACGACAATGCTCTTTTACTGGACTATCTTTGTTTCAATAGATTTAGAATAAGAAACGATCCAGCTATGAAGAACCATCTTTCTTTTTTATTTGCTTTTATTCAGCCATAGTATAACTAGGATTACGTTATCAAATGTGTCATTCCTTTCATAAGACACTAAGGTGTGATTGTAATTTTTTTTTTAAATGTTGTTTTAGCTGCTGTTTCTAGCATATTGACTAACCGCTTAAAGGCTTTCATAGGTTTACTGAGTCAAGCTCTGAACCAACATCTAGATCAATGCTCCACAACTGGTATGCCACGGCATACTGGTGTGCCACGAGATGATGCTAGGTGTGCTGCAGTGTAACCTGAATATAATCTTTTTCCCTATACTTTTGGTTATATTTTTAGTTCAAGAGTGGCACCAAATTTTGGAAAGAATATGTGTATCGCAAGTGAAAAAGGGTTGCAGGGCACTGATCTAGGCCAGTGGCTCTCAGTCGGGATCCATATGGCTCTTGGGCATCCACATAAGATTTTGTTGTTAGAATTTATCTGCAATAAATTGGTTATAGTTTTACATAGCTCAGTAGTTAAAGTGTCAGGCTCACACTCATAAGGTAGTGATTTCAGTTCCTGGGCCAGACTGTGTGTTGTGTTCTTGAGCAAGACACTTTATTTCACATTGCTCCAGTTCACTCAGTTGTAGAAATGACTTGCAACGTCTCTGGTGCCAAGCTGTATTGGCCTTTGCCTTTCTCTTGGATAACATCAGTGGCATGGACATGAGAGGCTGGAATGCAGGGGCAATTGCTAGTCTTCCATAAATAACTTTGCTCATATATATATGACGGACTTCTTTCAGTTTCCGTCTACCAAATCCACTCACAAGGCTTTGGTCGACCTGAGCAAAAGAAACTGGTAGAATAAGTACTAGGCTTACAAAGAATAAGTCCTGAGTTTCATTCGTTTGACTAAAGGCGGTGCTCCAGCATGGCCACAGTGAAATGACTGAAAAAAGTAAAAGAATAAAAGAATAATATATATATATATATGTATATACAAGATCTGATCTGTAAGTATCTGGACTGTTGCCATAGTAAGGAAGTTAAAGCACACAGAGTGGAGCTGCTTGGCACACATTGACCTTGGACTCTGCTGTGCATGTGCACTAAATTTTAACAGTCTAGCTCACTTCCACTGTTTACAGCAGTACTTGGAAGGAACATGTGTAGCATGTGATCATTGCATTGACCATGACAGAGAAAGGTGTCATAATGATACCTACTCAGAGGCCTATGCAAAGTTGCAGAAAGTGTATGGAGAGGAGTATATGAGCTGCACACAATTGTGCGAATAGTTCAGACATTTCCAAAATGGTTGAAAAAAATGTCGATATTGACAAACACTCTGAGAGACCTCCAGAACTGAGAAAAACATCACAGATATGTGTGTAGCTGTGAGGGGGAAATTATCAAATCACCATCCATGAGTTATCAGAGGATGTGCAGATTAGTTATGGCTCAGTCCATTATCACTGAAGATTTGGGTATGAGATGCGTGTCTGCCAAGTTTGTGCCAAAACTCTTTTCAGCAGACCAAAAAGACACTTGGGTTTCAGTTACACATGATCTCCTTGATTGTGTCAAGAAGGATGAAAACTTTTTGAAAACTTTGCATAGGCCTCTGAGCAGGTATCACCAAGCTTTTGGCAAAATTTGATGCAGATTGTCTGCTCAGCTTTCTCTGTCATGGTCAATGTGACTGTCACAGGCTACACATGTTCCTTCCAAGAACTACTGTAAACAGCAGAAGTGAGCTAGAATGTTAAAACTTAGCGCGCATGCATAGCAGAGTTCAAGGTCAATGTGTGCCAAGTGGCTTCATTCTGATTGCTTTAGCTTCATTACCATGGTAACAGTCTGGATACTTATTGATCAGACCACATAGATATATATAATCATAATCAGCAGCAGCATTGTCTTTATGGTTACTTTTTTACGATGCCTGTGTGGGTCAAGTGGAAATTGTTAATTGGATTTTCTACAGCTGGATGCCCTTCCTGTAACCAACCATTGCTCGGTCACTTGTTTCTCCATGGCCAGACATGTTTCCATTGAAGAAGATTTGGTATGAAGATTGGTGCTTGCATGTGGGTGACATTTATTTACAAATGTCACATAAATTAAGGGCAAGGAGACAGTAGCACATACACACGCACACACATACACTCACACACACACACATGCACTCACACACACACACATGCATTCACACACATGCATGCATGCACATATTCATGCATACATACAGCATACACATATATATGCATATATATATGTGTGTGTGAGTGAAGGAGCATGGCTTAGTGGTTAGCGTACTTGGCTCATGGTTGTAAGGTCTTAAGTTCAATTCCTGGTAGCATTGTGTGTCCTTGAGCAAGATGCCAGTTATGTAATCAACTTAATCCCGTTGTCTGTCCTTGTTTGTCCCCTCTGTGTTTAGCTCCCTGTGGGCAATAAAGAAACACACACATATATATATATATATATATATATATATATATATAGCAGACCATAAGCAAATAGTGAAAACTGATAATCCCAGAGTCAAGAATGTAAAATACCCCACCTTCAATGTTACCGCCAAAATAAAATGATTTACCAGTTATCTTTTTTTATTTATTTCATTTTTGCGTTTTGTTCTTTTTGTAGAGAATAGTGGAGAGAGAGGCCAAGACAGGGATTTAATTATTTTCCTTGTTG
>NC_068985.1:83607569-83608186 GCF_001194135.2 Octopus bimaculoides
CATAAATCTCACTCCCACTAGCGTCACAGCACCATCACAATGCCACACTTGCACATCACCACCACAATGCTTCAACCACTCGAAGCCTTACCCCCACTTGCTTAGCTCACCACTACCACCACCACAATCACCTCTACCACTACCACTCTATGGTAACATTACCTTCTATCACAATACCCCCTTCCCCCACTACTACTATCACAAGAAAAAAATTAACAATCCTCCCCACACCTCTCTTTCTCTATGCCATGCCCTGCCCTGCTCTGCTGCTGTGGTTGCTGCTGCCACAATCTTCTTCATCCACATAATTGGGGAGATAATTCCATAACAGAATATTCCGGCAGTCCTGTGGTTTATATCAGGTTATGTAATTCCAAACAAAGGCAACACGTCATGGTTTTGTGGTTTCTTCATGTTTCATACTGATCCGGAAAAAAAAAAGAACCTTCGAAAACGGGGGGGAGGGAGAGAGAAAACACAGCAACAACAAAAACAATAATAATAACAATAACAACAACAATGTTGATACTGTTAGAAAACAACAACCAAAAAAACACCCAATGAAATTTCACACCCAACCCTTTTCTCTTCATCTTTCCCTTCTCTCTCTGTCTCTC
>NC_068985.1:83608196-83613339 GCF_001194135.2 Octopus bimaculoides
CCCTCTCTCTCTCCCTCTCTCCTTATATAGATATCTTTCTGTCTTCCTCTCTCTTTCCTTATATGTATATATATATATATATAACGTTGACCACTAGTTCTAGCTTCCTGGTAATTAATCGATATTAATTAATATATGATTATATATATATATATGTCTTTTTCTCTCTTTCTCCTTAAATATGTATACAACTTTCTTTCTCTGTCTTCATATTGCTTTCTCTCTTTTCTCCCTCTCTCAGTCTCTCTTTACCACTTCCCCATCTCTGTCAATCTCTCTCTCTCTCTCTCTGTCTCTTTTGTTCACCTTCTTTCTGTATATCTCTACCTTTTCTCCCTTTTCTTTCTTTCTTTCTTTCTTTCTTTAGTTTTCTCTCCCTCTCTCTTTTTTCATTTTGTTTCTTTCTTACTCTTTCTCTCTCTCAATCATTTTTATTTTTATTTTTTTCTTTCTCATAAAGAAAAAATACCTCCATCACCACCATCACCACCACCACCACCAACTAACTGCCACCATTTACTTTCAGTGTAAAAGGAAACTCCTTTGACATACCATGCCATGCCATGTCATGCCGTGCCCTCAGGCAGATTTTTATTTATTTATTTATTTATTTATTTACATTTTATTTTATCCTCTTATTTTATTTTATTTCATTTTTTACACCAAGACAAGACAGCGTTTTGTTTTTTTTGTTTTCGTTGTTTTTTGCCTTTCTTGTCACCACCCACCACCATCTGCACCACCACTCCCATCCCTGCCGCCACCAAAATCATTTCTTAGCTGTTGACCACACTCGCCTTGCAAACCCCCTTCTCTCCCCACCCCACCACACCACTACCGATTGCCATATGTAATTTCGTCATTTTTCATCATTTTTGTTAGGGATACAAAGGCTAGTTTTTGTTTCTTGCACCTCCTGCCTCCTTGTCTCTTCTGCCATTTGTCATTGCTACCGTTGATTTTGTTATGTTGGCCACTGGGGCAAAAATACGGAGAGTCGCCGCAGTGAGCCTTTGATCTTTTTTTATTTATTTATTTATTTATTTATTTATTTATGTTTGCTTGGCTTTCTTTTTTTTGTTTTGAGGGTTTTCTTTGCTTTTTTTTTTCTTTTCTTTTTGATTTTGAGGAGTAAGGAAGGAAGATAGAAGGGTTTACGTTTCTGTTGTTGCTCATTTTTCTTGTCTTCCTTTGACTTTTCTTTCTAATTTTATTGTATTTTTTTTTCTAACATTTATTTATATTTACTTAATATTCTTTTGGTATTTTTTACTTTTTCTGGTCTTTCATTCTTCGTTTCTCACTCTATCTCTATCTACCTTTGTTTCTGTTTGATTCTCTTTGAATACTTCTCTCTCTCTCTCCCTCTCTCTCTCCCTCTCTCTTCCTCTCTCTCTTCCTCTCTCTCTCTCTCTCACTCCCTCTCTCTCATTCCCTCTCTCCCTCTCTCACTCACTTTCATTCTTCTGGTCTATGACTTTCTCTTCTCTTTTCTCTCTCCTCATCTCTCTCTCTCTCTTTGTCTTTCTCTAGTTCTCTCTCCTTGCCTCTCACTCTTTCTCCCTCTGGCTCTGTCTGTTTTTCTCTCTCTCTCTCTCTCTGCCTCTATTTCTCTCTCTCTCTCTCTTTTTCTTTCTTCCTTTCTCTGTTTATCTATTTTCTTCTCTCTCTGTCTCTCTTTCTCTCTCCTGGCCTGTCTATCAGTTCTCATCTCTGTCTGTCTACCTATCTGTCTCCCTCTCTCTCTGTCTCTCCCTCTCTCTCTCTGATTTGTCTCTCTGTCTCTCTTTCTTTCGCACACACATTCAACATAAATGCAGGCATACAAGTATACACACACACACACACACACACACATACACAGTCACTTTTTAACCGCAAACAAAAATATAACAAAATGAAAAAGAAAACAAAAAGCACTAAAGAAAAAAAGCCCTATTTTATTAATGAAATGAAATGATACAAATGAATGAATAAAATACATGAGGAATGAACATCACTCATGGATAAAAGAATGGAAAATCTATGAGAATGAAAAGGAAAAAATAAAACCACCTTCTTATGAGAAACCTCTTTCACAGAGGAAGCAAACGAATGAGAAATACTTAAAGAAAATCCTTCTTACAGAAAGGAAAGAGTGAAAGAGAGAAACGAAGAGGTACAAAAGTATCGCTTTAATGGTAATCCAAAGAAGAAATGAATGAATTTACTATATATACCAGCATACAAATCAGTGTAGTATAATAGTATGTAGACATTGAAACATCAGTTCCGTCTTTCCAGAATCCTGCTGCATTTCAGATGGACTTTTTGGGCCTCCAAAGTTGTCTTGGAGTATAAGTTTATCTGTCATTTTTTGGTTGCAAATTTCGGTCTCTCTCTTTACTTGTTTCAGTCTTTTGACTGTGGCCATGCTGGAGCACCGCCTTTAGTCGAGCAAATCGAACCCAAGACTTATTCTTTAGAAGCCTAGTACTTATTCTATCGGTCTCTATTGCCAAACCGCTAAGTTAGGGGGACATAAACACATCATCATCGGTTGTCAAGCGATCTTGGGGGGACAAACATAGACACACAAAAACATACATATATATATATATATATATACATATATACGACGGGCTTCTTTCAGTTTCCATCTACTAAATCCACTCACAAGGCTTTGGTCATCCCGAGGCTATAGTAGAAGACACTTGCCCAAGGTGCCACGCAGTGGGACTGAACCTGGGACCATGTCGTTGGTAAGCAAGCTACTTACCACACAATCACTCCTACGTCTCAGAAGAAAAAATTCAGATTGCATCATCATCATCATCATAGTCATTATCATCATTATCGTCATCATTGTTGTTGTCATAATCTTTGTTTTAACAAGTACTTTTCCATGCTCAAATGGATCAGATAAGACTATCTTTTACTTTCTTTCAGTCTTCGGACTGAGGCCATGCTGGAGCACTGGCTTCAAGTATCTAGTCGACCCCAGTACTTAGCTTTCGATCTGACACTTATTCTGTCAGTATCTTTTTGCAGAACCATTAAGTTATGGGGACGTACACAAAAAAAAAAAAATGCCAGTTTGTCACGTCGTCGCAGGAGACAAACACAAACACACACACATGGCTGCATAGTAAGAAGCTTGCTTACCAACCACACAGTTCTGGTTTCTGTCCCACTGCGTGGCACTTTGGGCAAGTGTCTTCTACTATAGCCTCAGGCCGAGCAAAGCTTTGTGAGTGGATTTGGTAGACAGAAACTGAAAGAAGAAAGAAACTAGTCATATACATATGTGTGTGTGTGTGTGTGTGTGTGTCTTTGTGCCTCTGTTTGTACCCCTACTTGACTGGTGCTCGTGTGTTTACATCCCCCATAACATAGCAGTTCGGCACAAATAGACCAATAGAATAAGTACAAGGCTTAAGAAAATAAGTTCTGGGGTTGATTTGTTCAACTAAAACCCTTCAAGACAGTGCCCCAGCATGGCCACAGTTTCATCACTGAAAGGAGATAAAAGATAAAAGATATACATACACACATACATAAATACGTACATGCACACATACATACACACATACATACACACACACACACACACACTCTTGGCTACCACACATTCAGAAAAACCAACAGAGCACTGCATGCCTCATCATGCAGTTTATTTTTAAATAGTAATTTCCATGCAATGTTGGGGCAACATGTCATATTTTTAAAGGACATCACCACATGATATGTACTGCAGCTGCTGTTGCACTCTTGTTGCTTTCAGGCACATGGCCATCTCACAATATTCAGTTGGCTTGTATATTTACTCTAAGGGTGCTTTTTACCAAGTGTCAAAAGTGATCTGTATGAATTTTGAGTTGAATTCCATCACATCTATCTATCTATCTATCTATCTATCTATCTATCTATCTATCATACACACACACACACACACACACACACACCCTCATATATGTATATACATATTTGTAGATAAACATGTATACGAGTGTGTGTGTTATATACATATATGTGTATGTTTGCATATAACTATATATATATATATATATATGTATGCACACACACACATACAGAATGTATATATGTATGTGTATATACATATATATGTTTATATACATGCACACATGTGAATATATATGCACATATATACAAGTGTATGTGAGTGTGTGTTCATATATATATATATATATACACACACACATACATATAATATACAGATTCACATGTGAGTGTGTGCATGTGTGTGTAAATGTGGATGACTTTAAAGACAAGATATACCTTTAGGTTAAACTGGCTTTTATATTTTCTTTTTGTTTTTGATTTTGACACAGCTGATCCGCCCACTTCTTCACAAAAGAGGATTATTCCTTTGCACCTACTCACCAGTATGTGCTTGAGGAAGCAGTCACTCCTGACTTCAGAATCACATAGTTTGTAGCTGGTACTCTGTGAATATCACTCAGAGGTGAATAAGAATTATTAAAATCAATGTGATTTGTATTATAATAACATGTTTGGTACGCCATGGAATTTTCCTCATGAGATTTGTTTTGATTCCACTCTGGCAATTATTCCCTACTAATTTAGAGGCAAATATTTCAGTAGGTCAGTTTACAGGTCATTCAAACTGTGAGATCTGTCATAGCTTTAGAGTAATTGTTG
The DNA here is from genome assembly GCF_001194135.2 of Octopus bimaculoides. NCBI lineage: Eukaryota > Metazoa > Mollusca > Cephalopoda > Octopoda > Octopodidae > Octopus > Octopus bimaculoides. Next base: position 83,612,859 of record NC_068985.1, read on the forward strand.
TGCATGGCTGATGAGACCCTATTGTTTGAAACAATTGATTATTGTCTCTGTGGAGTATTTGGTGTTTTTCTCTTCTTGGTGTAGGGTAATTGCTTCTTAGCTTTGCTTCTTATATATGTATATATGTGTGTATGCATATGTATGTGCACGTGTGTGTATGCATATATACACACACATATATATATATATATGTATGTATGTATATACAAACACACACCACACACACATAGAGTTACAGATATATTTATTTAATGTATCTAACTATATATGTGTGGACATATGTGCATGGTGTTTGTGTGTATATGTATGTATGTATGTAGGTGTGTGTATGTAAATATAAATGTATGCATATATATGTGTGTGTGCATTTATATATGTATATACATGTAAAATATATACATGATATATACATCATTCATATATATGTATATATATATATATATATATATATATATATATATATATATATATATATATATAT
>NC_068985.1:83613375-83618601 GCF_001194135.2 Octopus bimaculoides
TATATGCACCTACATATGCATACAAAGCTCTCTCTCTGTGTCTTTCTATATGTGTGTGTGTGTGTGTGTCTGTGTGTGCCTGTGTGTATAAATTCATCCGTCCACCCATCCATCCATCCATCTATTCATCCATACATACATACATACATACATACGTACATATAATGATATATATGTATCGTCATCATAGTTTTTAAGGTCCACTTCTTCATGCTTGCTTGTGTCAAAATGAGTTTACTGAGGAAAATTTTCTCTGACCAGATGCCCTCCCTATCACCAGTTCTTATCTGTCTCCAAGACTGGTAATATTTCCACATGGCCAGACATATGTATGTGTGTGTATATGTGTGTATATGTATGTATATGTATGTATATGTATGTATATATGTATGTATGTATGTATATGTATGTATATATGTATGTATGTATGTTTGTATGTATGTATGTACGTACGTGGGTATATATATGTATTTATGTAAATTTCTGTGCATATATAAATGCTTATAAGTATGTGTATATGTGTGTGTATGCATATATGTATATATATATATATATATATATATATACATATACACATTTCTATGCACACATACATATAAGTGTGCATATATATGTATATGTATACATATATGTGTGTATGTGTGTATATATATATATATATACACACACATATTCTCACACACACACACGCACACACACACATATATAAAGATGTATCTGCATTTAAGTATGTATATATATATGTGTGTGTATATGCTTGTGTTTGTATATTTATCTACGTGCATACATCAGTCTCTGACAGCTGAATAAAAGAGAAAGAAACCACATGATATCAACTAAAAAAATAAAAATAGAATTGCTGAATATAGAAGTAAAAAAAAATATTATTTCAATCATTGTGAAAAAATAATATGAAAAGAAAATATTTATCTTTCAAAGAAATAAAAATATTATAATTAGACATGATTTTGGAGTGTTTCCAACAGACTACTTTATTTTAAACAGATAGAATATTGAGAGAAACCATTCAACTGTTAACCTTAAGAACTCAAGTTACATTTTCTGACCAAAACTTTCAAAGGAATCAGACAAACAACTACAGAACACAAGATTGTGGTGTTATAATGTATGCTTGGTGTGTGTGTGTGTGTGGTTGTTTATTGACCATGAGTAATGTTCAGTTATTACAGGGAGAGACTGAGCCCTCAGCAAAGCATCAAACCATAGTTTCTAGGATCCATTAGAGTTCTGTATTAGCATGAAGTATGGGCTTTTAGAGTAACAAACACCAAGCAACTGTGGGTGTTCAAATGACATGATGCAGACTATGCCATCAGCAAAAACATTCACCTGAAATTCTGTGAACCCAGGTGTGATAAGTAGCATTTCATATGGACATGAGGCATGCATTCTGTGTGTAGTTGATGCCAAACAACTGAGGTTGTTCAAGGCAATGTGTGGCATGCAGACTGTGCCCTCAGGCATTACACATCTAAAATCTCTGATCTGACCCTTTCGTTATCATATCTCTGCTGAAATATACCTTTGCTTTAATCAATTTTAGAATAATTAAGAATTTAGTAAAATAAGTTTGTCATAATTACACTGGTACAGAAATCTCCCTCTTTAAGTAGGCAACTTAAACTTAGCTACTTGTGGTTACTTAGCTCGTAGATGTGTACATAGCAACAGCAATAGCAAATCAGTTGCATGAATGTATGCATGCAACCAATCACAGCAAAGCTCATGTATGCGCACGGTTTTAGATCAGATTTGTCATCTTTCCTCTTAGTTTTCTCCATGGTGTCAGGCAAAGGGAAGGGGAAGTTTTGCTGTAGAATAAATCATTGGTAAACTTTAACATGGGATTCTTGAGGATTTTGCACGTACATATCTGGGATGCATACATAAATAGGTGCGTACTTAACTGGGAGGTTACTGTACTTGGAACTTTAATTACCATGAAATTTTGATTGGGAGTAGTCTCAGGCAGGCTGGTAACAAAAGGGTTAAGTGTTTTGGAGAGATGTGAAGCATGGCCCTTTAGACCAGCTGACTTTAAGCCACTGAGAATATTTAGAGGTAAGACAAAGTTACCTTCTCTGATCATGTCAACTCATAGCAACTGCTTTCCCAGTTTTGTAACATAGATATTCTCCACCTGGATGGGACACCAGTCCATTGCAAGATAGCTCATTTTTGCCAGCTGAGTGGACTGGAGCAGCATGAAATGAAGCAATTTTCTCAAGAATGCAACATGTCACCCAGTCCAGGAGTTGAAACCACAATCTTACAATCATGAGTCCAACACCTTAACCACTGAGCCATGTGCCTCTACACTGAGTGTTTAATACAACATGACGCAGACTGTGCCCTTGACAAAAGTATTGTGCAGAAACTTCCATAAACCCTGGTCCAGCAAGTAGTATTTTGTTTGGGTGTGAACCATGGATCTTTATTGTAGTTGACACCAAGCACCTGAGGGTATTTAAGATGATATGCTACAAGCAAGCACTGCAGCTTAGTTAGGTGACCTGTTGAAAGAATAATTCAGTCAGTAAAGTTGGTGACAATGGTCAGACAAGGAAAACTGAAATATTTTGACCATGTTATCTGGGCCTAGAAATTCAGTGTGCACATCCTCAGGGACTGGATGGCTGGAAAACAGGATTGATAAAAAGTAACGTATTGATTTGGGGTGGCTGGAGCAGCTGAACTGTTTGAGCATCATTCAAGATGTCTTGTAATATTTTCTGTTCTGGCTCTTTAGGTTCTTTGTGCTTGTGATGACAGTAGTGTCAGTCTGTATCAAAGGCCTTTCCCTTTGATAAACCTCTGTGGTGCAGAGAAGGTCAGTTCGAATGCATGGGCAACTACCAGCCTTCCACAAAAAAATAGCTTGTTCAGACTTACACATGTGCAGATATAGGGGGTCACCATCGACCAATGGAGGCCTTATGTGATTTCTTTGTCCATATTCTTTAATTTATTTGGAGAGATTTAGTTACATTTATACATGATCAACAGCACCTTTCTGATCTTCTCTCACCCATCCGACCTCCACACAGTGTTTACCTTCACCTCAGTGAAAGCAGAGGTATTGCTTTTAGTCATTTTCTTTGTCCATGGACAAGATATCTCAAGAACCACTGGATGGATTTGGATGTTTGGCCTCATGACTGGCACAAACTGTTTAGATCTTGGGATCGATCTGCTCCTGGACAAGGATTCTGGATTATTTTTCCTGTGTTTTTACTTAATATTTGAGAGCGGTTGGGTTCATTTTTAGTATTCTTGTTTATGTGAGCAGCTGAGTTTATTTCAGATATTCTCATTTTAAAAATCATCTCTGACTAATTGTTGAGAAGACGTTGGTGTTGCCTTGGCAGAGGTTTGCACTCTCCGAGTGGTCTTGTTTATAGTAAAATTGTTTTGAAATCATTGTCAGTAATGTAAATATTCTCTGACTTTCTCTCTCTCTCTCTCTTACACACACACACACGCACAAACACACACATACACAGTCACACATACACACACACACACGCACAAACACACACATACACAGTCACACATACACACACACACACACTCACACACACATACAGTCTACTTGCATGCTCTTATTCTAGAAAATTTGATACTGTTTGATTTCTCCTCTGTGGATTTTATATTGTAATAAACACCTTATTTTTACATACTTACTGTTTCCCTTTGCAAAAAATATTTTTAAAAATCATACCTGTAAGGATACCAGAATCCAGCCTGCCAGGTTGTGCCATCTACTGTAAAACCAGTTGTGTATGACATCATAATTTCCTATATTTTTTAATCTCTGATCAGCCCAAATCATGCAAACCTTTAGATCAAAGACACTTCAGATATGACCATCATATCCTTATTTCAACATAGTGTATCTAGGATTATATTAATCCATTGTGTCCTGCCTTTTTTGTTTAGAATAGTAGCACATGATTTGAAATAGTTAATTTTCATGGAGTAAAAAACAATTTCACTGAAATTTTTTATGCCACCAAATAAAAAAGACACTTTGTAAGTGAGAAGAGTGTCAACAATTTCAACAAACTCACTAAATAAAATAATTGTAAAAATATTTTAAAATGTTCAAAAAATGATACAATATTGCATTGAATCTTTTGTCTGGAGTATAATGAAGACTTTTACATGGAGAGAAGAAAAAAAATAACAATGATTAACTCTTTTTAATTCTGCCTATCCATCTGAGACCACCTCTAGTTCCATGGTATGGAAACTGTCCATTTTAAAGTGTTCATATTTAAATTAAAACCTTCCATCACAACATTTATTAAATTATGTTCCAAACACCAACTGAATAATGAACAAGTTAGTTATTTTTACTAAATCTCTCCATATTCCTGGTTCTTTTCACAATTCATTAAAATACAGACAGTTCTTGTGTTTTATTAGAAATATGGTCACAAAGGAGTTTTAAACCAGCAAAATGCAAAATGAAATTGAAGGAAGGCTCAAGCTTGGCTGTTATAGTTAAGAGGCTGGATTCACAATCACATAACCATATTCTTTCGGTTTCATTGTATAGTGTGTGTGTGTGTGTGTATGTGTTTGGGCAAGTGTTTTCTACTATAACTCGTGAATTATCTGATGCCTTATCAGTGAGTTTTGTACATAGAAACTATGCAGTGATTTTGTGTGTGTGTGTGACAGCATCATCATCATCATCATCATCATCATTGGAGTTATGTCCAGCCAATTAGAAAGAAGTACTCAAAAATAAGTTTAAGAATGAAGAGAATATTTAATCCATGATATATAGAATGTTCAATCCATATATATATATATATAGTGGTTGGCGTTAGGAAGGGCATCCAGCTGTAGAAACTCTGCCAATTAGATTGGAGCCTGGTGTAGCCATCCGGTTGCACCAGTCCTCATCAAATCGTCCAACCCATGCTAGCATGAAAAGCGGACGTTAAACGATGATGATGATATATATATATACATGTATGTATGTATGTATATATGTATGTATATATATATGTATGTATGCATGTATGTATATATGTACACATCATGTTAAACTGTTAATTTCAATACATTTTTTCTCTCTCCATTTGTTCTCTTCTCATCCCTTTCTGTCGAAGAGCGTAAGCTTGAAACATCAAAGACTTGCCAATTTTTCCCTAGCATGAAACTAATACACCTGCATGTTGTTCTCTCACCTGT
>NC_068985.1:83619950-83622362 GCF_001194135.2 Octopus bimaculoides
TATATATATATATATATATATATATATATGTATGTTTGTATGTGTATGTGTTTGTGTGTCTCTGTTTATCCGCCAACCATTGCTTGACAACCGATGTTGGTGTGTTTACATTCCCATAACTTAGTGGTTTGGCAAAAGAGACCGATAGAATAAGTACTGTGGTCGATTTGTTTGACTAAAGGCGGTGCTCCAGCATGGCTGCAGTTAAATGACTGAAACGAAAGAATAAAAGAATATATATATGTAAACACCCATATAAATATATATCTACATTATATTTATATATATATATATACATGCATACATACGTACACCCATATATATGACAGACTTCCATACAGTTAAGGATTAACAATTGCATTCACATAAGAAATCTAAAAGGTAGCCATTTTTCAGTGATAGCCATCTTATCAAACCTATGAAGAACCCACTTATGTGGTCTCTACCTCAGCTAGAAATAGTCACTAAATCTCCCTCAAATCAGGAGAAAACCACATTGGACAAAGTAGTCATTAATACACAGACTTCAAGCATGAACATGCCTGGACATGGGCTCAGGAACAGGGGATGCAGGGAGTGCAAGAACACCAAATATTTTTTGGTTGGGTGCAAAATCATATTTTCCACTCCTGCTTACTTTGCTCTTGTTTAGAAAACAGTGCATAAAAAGTGATTTGTAAAATGTAGTTTGAAGTTAGGTTTCTTCTCGAAGAACAAAGAACAAAAATAAATAAAAATAAAAAGCAATAAGACCTTGTCTGTAAAAAAATCTCGGACCTGGGTTTGCACCCGCTAAGTAAATTTTGTTCCTGAGCCAGAATGTCAGGAACATGTTTGCATATAAGGTCTTCTGGAACAGGACTGATCTAGGGGCTAAACAAGGACGCTAGTTTCAGTAATGCCTATTTGGGATTTGGGGGACTAGAAGTGCATAAAACACAAACTCCTGGTCAGTCTAGGCAGTGTAATTTCAAAAAGAGCTGCTTGAGATATATGTATGAACATCACAAAATCTCATTTTGTTTCTCCCATGTGAACAAGTAAAAAAAAAACAAAAAAAAAGTAAAAAGATAAAAATTTTTCATCAATTTTCACAACCTTTACCGGAAGCAGTGAAAAACCAATAATTGCCAGAACCAATTGACCATAAAATATATAGATGAACATTTTTCAATTAAATTATATTTTGAAACAAATATTGTTAAAAATAAAATCCTAACAAAAACAAAAAAGAAAATTCTGGAAGAATAATAGACAGAAAAAGAAAAAAAATTTAATTCTGTAATTTTAATATTTTTATTTTTAGGGGTGTTTTTACATTGTTTTTGTTTAGTCATTGTTTCTTTTTAACAATTTATTTTATTTTATAATATTATATTTTTTTGTGTACTTTTCATATTGATTCTGGTTTAATGAATCAATTGAATAGTTATTGAGGGAGAAATAAGCAATAATTCTATCAAACATTCAACAATAGATTTACTGCTCAACTAAGTAAGTATTTTAGTCACTTGACATTTCTTTTTGTCTATAAAATACTATTTGTTTATCTTCTTTTTCTCCACCTCTGCCATCTTTCTTTCTCTGTCTTCTCCTCTCTCTCTCTCTCTCTCAATTCAGTTTTTCTCTTTTCTGTCTCTTCTTCATCTCTTTTCCACTTAACTTTTTTCCTGAGGATTTTTCTTTCTACATTCATATTATTATAAAGAAAACATATCTATACTTATAAATGTGTGTATTTGCATGTGTACATATGTACGTATGCATTTACGCACACAAGCACATAGACATGCACACACACACACACACACACACACACACACACACACACACACACACACACACACACACACACACACACACACATGTCAATCATATAAAATGAGTGTGTATGTTCATATGTATGCATGTGTGTGTGTATTTCAGTTTCAAAAATGCATTTTAGTTATCACCACTAAGACCAGGCAAAGTTTGTGATTGTGTGTATTGTATTGTTGTTGTTGTTGTTGTGTGCGTATCTATATATATACACACATACATACATACATACGTAGATACATACAGACACACACACATACTCACATGCATGCACGTGCACACACACACACACACACACACACACACACACACACAATGAAAAAGTGTTTATTAGTGAGATGTTAGTGATTGCAAAATTCTAACATTATGGTAAAAAGAACATAACTATGAATAATAACAGGAATAACAAAACTATTGATATAATTCCACTCTGATTCCACTGAACAATGTACAGTTCTACTATTTTATTGAAAATCAGCCCTATTGTTGATGCCCAAATGATTTCAATGAAAGCTGTACAAATTCATTTTTCAACCATCTGAAATCTGATATGTATGCATATGTGTGTGTGTGTGTGTGTGTGTGTGTGTGTGT
>NC_068985.1:83622385-83622981 GCF_001194135.2 Octopus bimaculoides
ATATATATATATATATATATATATATATATATATATATACAGACAGCAATTCTACATAGTAGTGAGATGTTGGCCCTGAATGCCGAGGACATGCGAAGGTTAGAAAGGAATGAGGCTAGTATGCTCCACTGGATGTGTAATGTAAAGGCACATGTTCGACAGAGCGCCAGTGTTTTGAGAGAGAAGTTAGCCATAAAAAGAATTGTTTGCTGCGTGCAAGAGAGAAGACTGCACTAGGCTCCAATCTAATTGGATATGTGATGCCTCCTTACTTCTTTCCACAAGGCCTTAGAGTTAACTCTGCCACCTACATTGAGGTCCTGGAAATAATTGTTAAGCCCTGGATAGACAGTGTATGCAATGGGAGGTCATATGTGTTTAGGTAAGATTCTGCACTATCACACATGGCTCTAGTAACACAGGAATGGATGGCTAAAAATGTTCATGATCACATAACCCCTAACATTTGATCTCCTAATTCTCCAGATCTCAATCCATTGGACTATTACATGGGGAGTGTTGTTAAAGCTGAAGGTGGCTTTATTGAATAACATTATAGAAAACATTTTTTGATAAAGTTATTATGCCAACAGCTC
>NC_068985.1:83623825-83625335 GCF_001194135.2 Octopus bimaculoides
GAGAGCGGTTGGGTTCATTTTTAGTATTCTTGTTTATGTGAGCAGCTGAGTTTATTTCAGATATTCTCATTTTAAAAATCATCTCTGACTAATTGTTGAGAAGACGTTGGTGTTGCCTTGGCAGAGGTTTGCAACATATTTTATGCATTAAATGTTAAATATTTCTTTAGGTTTTCATATATCCTTTTCTATTTGCCAATTATGAATCTATACTTAAAGACATTTGAATATATTGATCAAAAAGCAGTTTATTTCTGTAGTTTTTTCACTGGTCTTAAGATTTTTTCCAGCAGTGTATATTAAACCAATTCATGTTGCTTAACTTGTGCATCTTCTGAGGGATTCTTCTAATCACAGCCAACCATCTTAAAAAGGGAAAACATCAGGAACAACACATTAAATAAACTAATCTTTGAAATAGTAAGGCCAAAAATATAATAAATAAATAAATAGATAAATAAATAAGATACAATGGTCAATATTTGACTGCGGCCATGCTAGAGCACCACCTTTAGTCGAGCAAATCGACCCCAGGACTTATTCTTTGTATGCCTAGTACTTATTCTATCGATTTCGTTTTGCTGAACCGCTAAGTTACGGGGACATAAACACACCAGCACCGGTTGTCAAGCAATGCTAGGGGGACAAACACAGACACACAAACATATATACACACACACATATATATATATACATATATATGACGGGCTTCTTTCAGTTTCCGTCTACCAAATCCACTCACAAGTCTTAGGTCAGCCTGAGGCTATAGTAGTAGACACTTGCCCAAGGTGCCACGCATTTGAACACCATTAATCATAAATCTACTGGATGAGGTTTCAAATTCAAATGAAGCAACAGCAACAACAACAGCAACAAATATTATTTCTAGTGAGAGAACAAAACCAGAAATTTTAAGGGTTTGGGACTAGTTGATAACATAGGATCCAGGACTTGGCTGGTATTTCATTTCATCAGCCCTGAGAGAATAAAAGACAAGCATAACTCTAATTGAGATTTGAACCCTGAACAGAAGGAAGTGGAACAAATCCTTCACGCCACTGTTTTTCCAGTTGCCCTAATGATTCTGTCATTCCACTTCCCAATGACAGCAATTAAAGCAACAACAACTTCCAGTGTTGGTTTACCTTTTTTATATTATTCTAAATAGATTTTGTTGCTCTGGCAGTTGTGATGGACATGGTTGGCAGTACTTTCATAGGCCATAACATTGGTTGTGGTGATGATATTGTGATGATGATATTTCTATTGTGTGAGTTTTCAATGGTGATGATGCTGGTGCTGGTATTGGTGGTGGTGGTGGTGGTGGTGGTGGTCATAGGAGTAGTAGAGTTAGGTGCTCCTAATGGCAGTGTTCTCTACAATATTCATTGTCCTTCAGGGGAGAAGGCAGCTGTATCCCTTATTTCATTTATGCTGTTTATTGCATTATATCAGCAGAGTGTGTGTGTGTGTGTGTGTGTGTGTGTGTGTGTGTGTGTGTGTGTGTGTG
>NC_068985.1:83626653-83632201 GCF_001194135.2 Octopus bimaculoides
TGTCACTGTCACCACCACCACCACCACCACCGTCACCACCACCACCACCACCGTCACTACCACCACCACCACTGTCACTGCCACTGCCACCACAGCAACAACAAACATTATTGCTACCGCAGCCACTGCAACATACACTATTAGTACCACTACAGCTACTACCACCATTGTTTCCACTGTCATAGCAACTACAAATGCTTTGGCTGTTACCACCATCACCACCACCACCACAACTAACTTTGTCACTACCACTACAAACAAATGCTGGCACTACCACATTAAACATTACCTCTACTACTACCACCGATACCATTTGTAGTGTGCTCATTACCATGCAGCAGTATGATGCTATATGATTTGAAACATGGGCATTGGACATGGACAGTGTACAAAGGTTGGAGAAAAATTAAACAAATATGCTTTGTTGGACACGTAATGTTAGTGCTGACAGTACACATGGGTGATATGATTAAAGATGGGCTGTGAAATAAAGGGAGATAAGCAGTATTATATGTTCCAGGCAAAAGCATGACTGCGTTTGTATAGAAGAGGGTGCTGAAAAGTTCCTGGCTTTAAGGGTATCATAAAAGGCCTGGTCAGAGGCACAACCTTTTAAAAGAGTTCTTTTACAGGACTTAGAAAAACTGAAAGACTGTTGCAATACATGTGTGAAGCTGAGAAGGGAACATGTTGAATAAAATCATAATTTAACTGATCCTCCTATATTTTCTTTTACTCAAAGCCAAGAACTTTTCAGGACTCTCTCATAGACACTATTGCATATTGATGTTAACAGATAAGTATAGATGTGAATAGCAGATTCAACATAAAACGTTCTCCAACCATTTAAAGGAATTCATTTTATAAACTTTGCTTGCAGCAGCTGTACAAGAGCAGTTTGTAGTTAGAGCACTCATAAAACATTGGTTCCAAATTTTGGAACAAGGCCAGCACTTTCAGGTGAGAGGTAAGATGATTACATCAACCCCAGTGCTCAACTGGTACTTATATTTGTCGACCCCGAAAGGATCAAAGGGAGAGTCAACCTTGGTGGAATTTGAACTCAGATCATAAAGATGGATGTAATACCACTAAGAATTCTGCCTGGCATACTAACAATTCTGCCAGCTCACCACCTTGAACACTGGTAAAATATATTCTTTACAATGCTTGGAAGGCTCTGGAAAGATAGCTGATAGCTTCTGTTTCCTAGCTGTAGAGGACTGTACTTTGAATGTACAGTAGCAGAATAAGAATAGAGTGGCAAACATTCAGAGAGCTATTACATTTGTTAGCAACAAGGCAATTCTCTCTTCAAGGAAAGAGTAAATTATATAGATATATTGGTTTCAAACTTTGGTACAAGGCCAGCAACTTCAGGGAAGGGTATAAGCTGATAATATCAGCTCCAGTGTTCAACTGGTACTTATTTTATCAACCCTGAAAGGATGAAAGACAAAAATCAACCTTGGCAAAATTTGATCTCAGAATGCGAGGGCAGACAAAATACTGTTAAGCATTTTCTCTGGCATGTAACTATTCTGCCATCTCGCTGCCTTAAGGGTAGGTTATATATATATTGGTTTTCACATTTTGGCATGATGCCAGTAATTTCAGAGGAGGTGTATGTGTGTATGTCGATTACATCAACCCCAGTGTTCAACTGGTACTTATTTTATCAACCCTGAAAGGATGAATGGCAAAGTTGACCTCGGTGGAATACCACTAAGCATTCTGCCTGGTGATTATATAATATTGATACCTTTTATTTCCAAAGCAACCTCATCAGCTTGTGGTGAACTGTACTCTGAATGTATAGTAGCAGAGAGCTATTAAATATACTGGCACTTTGTTGGTTACAATGAAAAGGGTTCCAGTTGATCTGATCAACAGAACAGCCTGCTCGTGTAATTAGCATGCAAGTGGCTGGGCACTAGACAGACATGTGTATCCTTAACATAGTTCTCTGGTAGATTCAGCATGACACAGAGCGTAACAAGGCTGGCCCTTTCAAATACAGGCACTACTCATTTTTGCCAGTAATGTGAAATATAGTATCTTCCTTAAGGACACAATGCCTTACCAGGAATCAAACTCATGACCACATACCTCTAACCACTAAGCCATGTGCCTTCACAGAGAACTATTACTTCTGCTGGAAACAAAGGAATTCTCTTTTCAAGCAAAGGGTAATTTGTACATTGATAACTTCTACTAATGATCAGCAGAAGAGGGCGCTCTAAAAGTGTAGTTTCCAGATCATGAGCAGGTGTGGAATAAATTCAAGAAACCATTACCACTGCTAGCAACAAAGAGATTCCTTCTTTGAGTGAAAGGCAGATTAAATGTTGCTTCTGTACAAACTGTGATACTGCATGGTGATGAGACGTTAGCACTGAAAGCAGAGGTTGAGTGAAGGCTGGAAAGAAATGAAGTAAGCTTTCTCTGCTGGACATGTTGAAAAATGTAACATTAGTTTGTGGTGAACTGACAGAATCATAAGCACACTGGTTAAATTACATAGTGGGCATTTTGTCTGTCTCTACTTTCTGTATCAGGCCTTGTGCCTATAGTAGAAAGGATTATTATTATTATTATTATTATTATCAAAGCGCCTCCTCCTATTGGGAGTTTTACTTGTTATATATTTCGTTGTTATTTTAATGTTTGCATAAACGTTTTCTTTTTGGACAAAACCTTTTGTACTTTTCATTCTGTCTTTGTCCTTATATGTTTTGATTCATATTAGTCCTTGTGGCCAATAAAACAGAATTAATTATTATTATTATTATCATTATTATTATTATTATCATTATTATTATTTTTATTATCAATATGCATCCTGTTCTTCTCTTCCTACCACTCCTCTTTACATCTGTGCATTTATACCATGCAAAGTCCTTGTTCTCTATCAGCCTGCATTGATCTTGTTTCATCCCCCATACCTGCCCACCTACCCTGATCTATATTGGGCATTCTGTACGGAGCCCTACTTAACTCCATTTCTGCATATCGAGCATAACCACTTCCTGATCGGCTGTAGGGACTACCTGATGATGGTGGGGGATAATGATGATGATGATGGTGATGATCAGGGCCCTGATAATAACTGTAGAGCCGTTCAGAAAGTTCTGGTAGTGCTGGCTGTGTTTCTCATCAGGGTGGTGTTGGTGAAGGGCAGCAGAAGCGATGATGCTACAACTGATATTGCTTCTGCTGTTGCTGCTACTGCTGCTACAACTGGTTTTTCATACAGATGTGGTATAGGTGCTAGTTGTGACCACAGTGTGAGTATGATTAAGGTATAAGTGATGATAATTGTGGCAATAGGGGTTGCTGTTAGGTAGATGTGATGGTGGTAATGGAGGTGTTAATTAAAGTGGTGATAGCAATGGTGGTGGTGGTGGTGGTGGTGGTGGTTGTCATTTGTAGTGGTGTTGATAGTGGCAGAAGCATTGTGGTAATGATTATGCTGGTAACAATGGTGGCAGTGGTAATGATGGTAGTGGTGGTTACAGTAGTGATTAATGTGGTTTTTGAGGTGGTGATTATTGTGGTAGTGACTGAAGTGGCAAAAGTAGTGGTGGTTGTGGTGTTAGTGGTGGTGATAGCAATGATGATTGTTATTAAGGTGATAGCGGTGGTGGTGGTGGTGGTGGTGGCGGTGGTGGTGGTAGTAGTGATAGCAATAGCGCTGATAGTGGTTGTGGCAGTGGTGGTAGTGATAGCAATAGCGCTGATAGTGGTTGTGGTGGTGGTTGTGGTGGTAGTGATAGTGATAGCGGTAGTGGTAGTGGTGGTGATAGCGATGATGGTAGTGGTGGTGATAGAGGTGGTAGTAATGGTGGGGGGGGGTAGTAGTGATAGAGATAGCAGTGGTGGTGGTGGTAGTAGTGATAGTTGTGGTGGTGATGGTAGTGGTGGCGGTAGAGATAGTGATGACAGTGGTGGTGGTGATGGTGGTAATGGTGGTGGTCGTTGTTGTTGTTAGGGTGGTGGTGGCGGCAGTGATTATAATAGTAACAGAGACTCTAAGGGCAGTGGCAATGGTGGCTCTCCTACTGCTGCTGCTGCTGCTGCTGCTGCATTTCACATTGGTTTTCCTCCTTCAACACAAGACAGTTTCCTTGTTTCCATTTTCTTGTTTCTCCATAACTTTCTTCGGGAACACTTAAGGCTATTTACAGTGTCACACATCTGGGCAGGGTTTTTCCTGCCAATACTTGTCACCCCCAAATAGACTTCCTGTTGGCCAGTAACACACACGCACGCACACACGCACACACACACATACACACACACATACACACACACACACACACACACACACACACACACACCCATGTACATAAAATCATTCATCAGTGTTAACATTGCTTTGTTTTGTTGTTTCGTTTCATTTGTTTGTTAGGGTTTTTTTCTTCTTTATTTTATTGCTGCAGTTGCCGTTGATGTTGTTGTATTTGTTGTTGTTGTTGTTTTTTTTCTCTTTTCTAGAACACTTTTCGCTCTTTGCTTTCCAATTATCAATTTACATTTCTTTTACTTACATCCTTCTTGTTGTTGCTGTTGTTGTTGTTGTCATCGTCCTTACTGTTGCTGTCTCTGTTGATTTTTGTTGTTGTAGTTGTCATCACCATCAGAGTAACAACATGCTGTTTTGCTGTAGTTGTTGTTGTGGTTGTCCTTGTAGTTATTGTTATTGCAATTACAACTTCTATGCACATTTGTTTTTCTCTGCTGTTTTGCATTGTTTTCTTACATTTGTTTGTGTTCTTCATTTCTTGTTTGCTTTCTTCCTTTCCTTCTCTCCTTCTTTCTGCATCTTTCCCTTCATATATTTTTTTCAACCCATCTCTCTCTCTCTCTCCCTCTCTCTCTCTCTCTTTCTCTCTCTCTCTGCTTCATTTTCTATATGCCACCAACTCTTTCAACCCAACTTTCTCTTTCTCACTCTCTTTTCTACCTCAATGTCTTTCTACAACCTTATCTATTTCTTCCTCCTTTTTTTTAAACTTTCCCTCAGTCCCCGCCCCCCTGTGTTCTGTCTCTCTCAGTTCTCTCACTCCCATTCACTCTCACTCACTCTCTGTCTCTCTTCCTGTAATTTCCTCTCTCACTCTATATTTTTCCATTCAACACCTCTCCCCTTCTCTCCTTCTCTATCTCCCCACGAATCAACTGTATAATCATATTTTTTTTATTCCAATTCATTTCATTTTTATTTTGTTTTGTGCGTTGTCCTTTGACCACAATTAGTTGAACAACCATAAACACCATTTCCTCCCTCTACTGGACTGCCCCATCCAGCCTCCTACACCCATTCTCTGATGTCATGTCAAATGGCTGCAGTGCTTCGTTAATTGACCATAATCTTGTGTCTGTTCAGCCCAATTTATCATTCAATGCTTCGCAGCTATTTCTCCATCCTGATGCCAATCTCGATCCATGAAACTTGTGCTCTACCATTTAAAATGCTTGTTCAGTTTGATGGCATTTGTGTGTATATGTCAATCTCTCTCTCTCTCTCTCTCTCTCTCTATATATA
>NC_068985.1:83633511-83634260 GCF_001194135.2 Octopus bimaculoides
ATATATATATATATATATATATAAATACATACATACATACATACACACTCACACACTCATCTTTTATCTTTTGTCTTTTACTTGCTGCAATCATTAGATTGTGATCACGCTGGAGTACTGCCTTGAAGAATTTTTAGCCAAATGAATCCACCCCAAAACTTAATTTATTTTTGTTAAGTACTCATTCTATTGGTCTCTGTGCTGAACCACTAAATTACAGAGATATAAACATACCAACATCACTTGTCAAGCAATAGTGGGGGGGGGGCAAACACAGGCACAAACACACACACATGTATACATATATACAACAGGTTCTTTCAGTTTCCATCTATCAAATCCACTCAAAACATTTTGTTAAGCCCAATGCTTTAGTAGAAAACACTTGCCAAGGGTGCCATGCAGAGGGACTGAACCCTGAACCATGTGGTTGGAAAGCAAGCTGATACACATATCAATATCTAGATATTGTGTGCAGGTATATACCTACACACACATGTACATTTATATATATACACACACACACACACACACACACATATATATATATATATACACACACATATATACATACATATATATATGTATGTATGTGTGTATATATATTTTTCTTTCATCCTAGGTAATAAATAAGAAGTTGAAAAATAATTGGGGCTTTGACAACATTAACATTGTTAACATGATGAAAATAAAACAGGATGGAATAAAAGAACCTTAAACATATCACACAAAGGATATATATATATATA
>NC_068985.1:83634759-83637768 GCF_001194135.2 Octopus bimaculoides
TTTTTTAGTCATGTCCACGAATGTTAGACGTATGGAATTCAAAAAGGTGCTCAAGGTTGTTGTTGGAAAGATGGTAGATCATCCTGTGGGTGTCTACAAAGTCAGTTGCCAGACATCAGAGCTTTAATGTGTCCAGGGAAGCAAGATGTTCTGAGAATGGCAGATGCCTGGCAGCTGGTTTATTTCATATCATATTGTATTATATTGTATTATATTGTATATATATTTATTTCATTTAGTTGAATTTGATGATCTGGCAAAATAGTGCCTATGTGGTCACTGGACATGCTAGAAATAACAACCAAATCTCACTCAAACCACACCCTATTGTCTTCAAAAAGAAGGAACACATTAGATAATATAGTCCTAAATACATTATCTAAATATTCAAAATGTCCACAGTTGGAATGATTTTTACCATAAATCTGCTGGATTAGGGTTTATCAAGGAGTAAGCAACTATGCGCTTTTAACATCATTTTTGCTTGGATGCTATATTTCAGAAAAATTTGCATATTAATTAACTCTTAAATGATTAGATGTTGCACTGAATGTCAAAACTGTGTTCTTGCAGTAATTACAAACTGCACTCATCATTGTACATTTTATCAGTGCATAATTCCATAGGAATGGGTAACAATTACTTTTATTTCTTGTATGATTTTTTAATGAATGAACAAAATAGTGAGTTTCTCTTTTATTTTGTTTATTCTTTTACTTGTTTCAGTCATTTGACTGTGGCCATGCTGGAGCACCACCTTAGAGGGTTTTAGTCAAACAAACCGACCCCAGGACTTATTTCTTAAGCCTAACACTTATTCTATCTGTCTCTTTTGCTGAAATGCTAAGTTATGGGGATGTAAACACAACAACACTAGTTGTCATGCAGTAATGCAGGGAACAAACACAGACACATACATAGCAAAAATAGATACATACATATATACATCTTTCAGTTTCCAGCTATGAAATCCACTCACAAGGCTTTGATAGAACACACTTGCCCAAGATGTCATGCATATATATATATATATATATATATATATATATATATATATATATGTGTGTGTGTGTGTGTGTGTGTGTGTGTGTGTGTGTGTGTATGTATGTATATATATATATATATATATCATATATTGGTGTGTGTAGGTATGTATTTATATACATATATATATATTAGACATAGGAGTGGCTGTGTAGTAAGTAGCTTGCTTACCAACCACATGGTTATAGGTTCAATCCTACTGTGTGGCACATTGGGCAAGTGTCTTTTACTATAGCCTCAGGCCAACCAAAGCC
This sequence comes from Octopus bimaculoides, assembly GCF_001194135.2. Classification (NCBI taxonomy): domain Eukaryota; kingdom Metazoa; phylum Mollusca; class Cephalopoda; order Octopoda; family Octopodidae; genus Octopus; species Octopus bimaculoides. Next base: position 83,636,058 of record NC_068985.1, read on the forward strand.
TTGTGAGTAGATTTGGTAGACGGAAACTGAAAGAAGCTCATCATATATATGTATATCACACATATACATATGTACATTTTCCCAAGGTGCCACTCAGTGGGAACTGAACCTGGAACCATGTAGTTTGGAAGCAAGCTTCTTACCACACGACCACATGGTTCTTCATTATCATTCACAGAAACAAGAAGCTTTCAAAGTCTTATACATCTAATATGACATTTTTATTGAATTATTTCTTATCCTTTACTTGTTTCAGTCTTTAGACTGTGGCCATGCTGGGGCACCGCCTTGGAAAATTTCATTTTAGTTGAATGAATCAACCCCAGCACTTTGTTTTGTTTTTAAAGCCTGGGACTTATTCTCTCGATCACTTTTGCACTGCTAAATTACAGGGACATAAACACCAACATTAGTTGTCAAGTGATGGTAGGGAAGCAACATAGATACAAAGACACATACACATGAATATATACATACATATATATATGATGGGCTTCTTTCAGTTTCTGTCTACCAAATCCACTTACAAGGCTTTGGTCAACCTGAGGCATTTTCCCAAGGTACCACTCAATGGGAACTGAAACTGGAACCATGTGGTTGGGAAGCAAGCTTCTTAGCACTCAGCCACATTTAAGAATTAAGATAAATTACTTTTAATGACATATGAGACTGGTGTATGTCAGATAAATATGTACGACTCTACTTCCAGGAGAACTTTGGCATCAAGAGCTATACTAACCCCCAAACTGGACCCCACTGTACTGTTCCAAATGTCCCAGCCATCCCGTTTAGATTGGGGACCATGTACTGCAATAGCTTGGGATTCAAGGGCCCGCAGCTGTTCAATGCCTAGCCAAAATATCTGAGGGATCTTCATGGAGTAGGGGTAGATGTTTTCTACAAACAGCTTGACTTCCTGCGGTTCAAGGTCCCAGATGAACCTAAATCATGGCAAGAAACTCAAAAGCGGGGAGAAGTGTCAAACTCCCTTCTTCACCACAAGCCAACCACATAAGAATGGTCATTGAAAAGGTGATTACACTGGTACTGCTTCAACATGGCCACAGCCATTGGGCTGAAACAAATAAAAGAAATAAAAGAAAAAGAATAGAATTCAATCGAAATAATTATAGTACATTATTTAATTAACCAGATTTAAGTTGAGAAAAATGAGAAAAATGAAATTTAACTCTGATTTTGAACATTGATTTGGATTTGAAGAAATTTCACCAGACACTTTATTATTTCCATGAATTCACCATATTTTTTAAAGGTTCTTCCTACGACCTTAAGTGACACTAATCCAACCACACGCATACATGAACAGTCACAACCACACACACACACACACACATACGCACATACACGTGCTATCATTATATACACACACAGACATGCGCGCACACACATACCCACACATACACACACATACCTCCATCTCTTGCACTCTCCTGTCTTAGAAAGAACTTTTTCTTCACCCATTCCCTTCCAGTCATTTCAATATGTGACCACATGTGTATCATTGGCGATTTTCTTTCTCCATCTTCCCTTCTTTGGACTTTTTCTATATTTCTGATAAAGAGCTCTGCTCGAAACGTGAAATCCTCTTTCTTTTCTTTCCTTTCCTGAGCGTCCAATAACACAGTAATTGTTCCACATCCTCACGTTGTTGTTTTTTTCTTGCTTGTTCTTGTTTGGATTGACTATATAT
>NC_068985.1:83638305-83645660 GCF_001194135.2 Octopus bimaculoides
GAGAGAGAGACATTTACAGATACATATATATGCATGTATGTGTGTGTGTATCTGTACATGTGTGTGTATCTGTGTGTGTGGGGGGGGGATGTATGTGTGTGTTACCAATGGAAACCTTATCTTTTCAAACCATCACCATTAATGACCACTCCTTATACTTCCGTGGGGGGGGGGGCGAAGAAAGACAAAAACAAAAACAAACCAAAAGAAAAAAAATAGCTTATAGTAACAAATATTAATGAGTGTGAAAGATCCAAGAGAGCATAATAACTAAATGATGATCTCCTCAAGTACAATTTAAATGGCTTCACCAAACATTGAGAAATTTCTTGGGAATTTTGGATACAAAGGAAAATAAAATACATCCTTTTCTTCTTTCCTCATACAATCTCACCATGAAAGGAGCTGGAATATTTTCGCTGATAACTATGTCTAGATTAATCGCTTTGGTAATTATGAAGACGAATGTTTGCAGCAGTGTCTATTGACACAGTGTATACATACTTATATTGCTTATTACCTATTGTTGTTGTTCTTGCTGTTATTGTTGTTTTTTATACCCCATATTGTATGCATACATATTGACTACCCATGCATTCATTTGACACATACATACAACCAAATACATACATACATACATACATACATACATACATACATACATGCATGCATGCATGATGTAAATGCCTGTCAATCTGATAAGCTTGAATTTTCAGAAAAAGAAATCAACCAACTCATACATTACAAATATAATCTGTAAGCAGAACAGTGAAACTATACAAGACTTTTCTAAGTTTTAAAATCTGACATTGTTTTTATTATCTACATTCCAAAGATGGAGCTTTTAATTTATGTTAGAAACCAGTTTCTTCTTCAAAGGAAGAATTTAAATGGTAAAAAACAGAAAGAAATATCCATACCTGCATGCCTGTATGCATGTATGTATGTATGTATGTATGTATGTAATGATAAAAATAATATATATATGTATATATATATATGCATATGTACACACATACACATATATACATATATGGATACAGGATATCACAAACTGTAAACAACATGAAATACGAAAACAAAAGAGTTGAATACATAAACAAGAGAAACAAATGGAAAACAGGATAAGTAACATAAAGAACCACTCTTCATCAGTTGTCAGCTGTCCGTCTACTCCTCATTTTGAGCATTGAACAACAATATGAATCTTCGAAGGGCAGTTGTTCCTGCAAACCAAAGTAAAATTTGGGATTTGCAGAGGGTCAAAGTTGGTAACAAAAACAGGATAGTGGAGAAAAACAGGAGAGTGGAAACAAACATGGAGAGTCATTAGACCAGATGAAGGTAAAATAGCAAATGGTGGAGAAATATTCTCTTTCACAAGAGGAAAAATAGAAGAGAGAGATAGATGGAATACGTGCAGTCTCTACAACAGCCATTAAGGAAAAGAAAGATCATCATGTGAGAAAAAGAAAAATGGACAATGGTCACATGTGAGCAACGAGAGAGAGAGAGTGTATGTATGTATGTACAAAAGATTATCAGCCTTGTGATGAAGCTTAATGCATACAGACAAGCAAATCCCTATAAACTCCACCAAGGAAAAGTGAAGAAGAAGACTGAAATAATGTTTTGAGTTAGTAAGAAGGGAACCCTGGATTAGAAGTTGATTGCTCTAAAACAAGAGCTGAGAGCTGACAGTGAGAAATTATCATAGTTGAGGAGTATAACTGAAAAAAATAAATAATCAGCAACAAATTTAACTGAAATCAATATGCAGTTTGTAAAGACATGAGAAGACAAGCAATGTCATAAAAGCTCCTTCACAAAAAGATATAGATCACTTTTGAGCAAAGTCTAGAGCAAAGAGGAATTTAGTCAGGGTGTTTCTGTGACTGGAAGAAATCCTAAGAAATTATTGTCCTTGCATTACACCCATGATATATAGCAATGACAGTGATACTCTTGAGACAGTTATTCAAAAACTTAAAAATGGAAAAGTCCCAGGAAAAGACTTGGAAGTTGAATTTTGCTACAAGAAGCTAATGTTCTACTGACCTGTACCAGTATGTGCCCGGTGGATGATATTAGCATACAACAGTGGTTGGTTCTGGCAGTCATGAAATTGACCTCTAAGAGCAGATTCTCCTATAAGGGGAAGGCCAATTACATCACAGAATTTAATGTAAAGTATATACATAGAACCTAGTTAAGCCTATTCTTCCAAGAGCATTGTGACAATAATATCATCACAGCAGAACAAGCAGTTAGAAAGGAGGTACGTGCTGAGTAATTGTTGATCAACAAAACCGCTGTCAGAGAAAACTTTTGATTCTGTCCACCACTCATAGATGGTAGAAGCTTTTCGATATCCTAAAGTTCCAGAGAGCATAACCAAAACTATAGCTCATCTGATTTCATCCTGGGCCACCATCTTGAAATTAAATACAGTTATCACTGATAAAAAACAGTATTGCTGAGATTTATTCCAAGGAGGCAGTCTCTCTGGAATTCAGTTCACACTTTCCGTAAACCCTTTGTCATTCATGCTGAGGATGTCTCATAGGTTCATAGGGAGAAAGAAGTCAATTATTACACACTACTTCTTTATAGACTACTTGAAATTATATGCTCTGTAATATACATATGTAAAAGAGCCTTGACCTGGTTACAACATTCTCACAGGATACAGGTTTGAAGTTTGGCCAGGGTAGATATTCCTATATGGTTGTGAAACAAGGGAAACCTGTAAACCAGGCAAGCAGCATTTCCATGAATGATTTAACTTTGTTTCTCCTGTACCTGATGAGGAATGTTATAGGTACCTTGGAGTAAATGAAAACATATCCTATGAACGCTACCTGTAGCAAGGAATACACCACCAAGGAATATAACTGCCAATTAAGAAAATTATGTATCACAGAATTTTCTGCATACAGTAAAACAGTGGCCCATAATGTGTTCGCAGTACCAATACTCATACCAACATTTGGGCTACTTGATTGGATGCTTGATGAGATCTGAGCCATTGATGTGGAAACCCAAAAGATACTGACCAGCACAAATAATTTTAACTGACAACCTCTACCAAAAATGCAAATAAGGAGGTAGCAGCTTAAATTTCTCAATAGTTCAGCATAAGTGTGTTTTTGTTTTTTGCTTATCATTAGCTAAATGTTGACACCCCCTAGGTAATTGACTTCTGCCATTGTATATGGTTTCTCTCTTCAGTCCTAAATCACTGCATCTGGCCTATTATGCTTGCATAATTCCTGATGCACAAAAGGGACAGTAAGTAGTACATGAGGTTGAGGCACTGTGACTTCAGGTCTTTCTCAATTTGTTTTGTCCATGTCTTCCTTGGTATACTGTGCTGAATTCTCTAGTATGTGAGTCGCTACCACCACAAAAGTTGATGTGGTAGTCTTCCAGTGCTCATCCTGCAGACGTGGCCAAACCATGGTAGCCTGCACTGCTGGACATGGTCTTCAATGGTCAGCTGCTGTAGGCACAAAAAAGGACAAAGACATCAGTAAAATACCAAAATACTATAACTACTGCAAACTTAGAAAAGTTTACACTGAGGATAACACCCACATCTTAAGCAGTTGTCTGAAAATGTCATCACAATATTATCTACTGATGAGACACAATGTTGTGGCGAAGACACTATACAACGAGATCCATCAGAAAGATAATCCTGAAACAAAGATACAAGAATCTTTAGTGTGGTAGAGACCATAACCACTAATACAAAAGAGTATTTGTAGAATATCCTTGTGATTTCAGAAAGAGAAGAGAAACTATGTACAGTTGTGGAAATCAGTTGCCCTGATGAGGTCAACATAAAGCTAAAGATCAGTGAAAAAGAAAACGTCAATGCTGGACAACGGAGAAATTTGAGCCTCTGCTTTCTTGTTTTCATTTTACATTGAGGTGGTGTACATCACTATTGATGTGAAAATTATTTGTGCTGGTCAGTATCTTTGGGGTTTTACACTTCAATGGCTCAAATCTCATCAAGCATTCGGTCAAGTAGCCCAGATGTTGATTCAAATACTGGTACTGCATATACGTATGCATGCATGTACGTATATATGTATTACATACATGCGTATGTAGATTGACAAATTAGTAGATTGATAAGAATATATGCATATAAACATGTGTGTGTATGTGTATATACATATGTATATATATGTTTATGTATATACATACGTATATATATGTATATTTGTATATATATGTATATATATGTATATGTATACATGTATATATATATATATATATATATATATATATGAATATATATGTATGTATGTGTGTGTGTGTGTGTGTGTGTGTGTAAGTGTGTGTATACACACATATACACACATGCATACACACACACATATATATACACATCCATTGATAGATAGATGGCCAGGCAGATGGACAGATTGGATTGGTTGATAGATAAATAAGCTGACATATAACCTTTAAATGTAATGCACTTATGTGCAATGGAAAGAATGAACATTATTATAAACGAAATACTTGAATGAATCATGTAATCCATTGTGAATTCTTTGTTTATGCATAAATATTTCCATCCATGTGTCTTTCCCTTAATTAGATATCTGTCTTATTGTGTGTGCTTGTGAGAATGCGTGTGCATGTGTGCGTGTGTGTGTGTGCTTATGTATCTGTCCATTTGGTCAGTCACTTATTAAGATATTTTAATGTACACACAGGGGCACAAATATTGTGTAGCTAAGCCGTTGGAAATTGACAGTATGGTCAAAAGTTCAACTCTAACTATTTCCATTCTTTCCATTCATTGTATTGTATGCACTGGCGTACCTGCCGCTACAAAAATTAAATTTCAACTGTGCCTCATAATTGAATGATGAGCTGTAGAAAGGACATCCAGGAAGCACAACTGTGGATGGCCTAAACAAACCTGAAATGTGTGCCCAAGCAACAAATCAACTTTCCATACACCCTGGCTGTTGAATTAGGCTGCCTTCAAATTTTCTATTTTTTTAGGGTTTATTTTATTTATTAATTTTTTGGCTTTAAGAAGGGTATCCAACTGTAGAAACCGTGCCAAATGAAATTGGAACCTGCTGCAGCTCTCCAGCTTATCAGTTTCAGTCGTGCCGTCTAACCCATGCTGGCATGGAAAGCAGACATTAAATGATGATGATGATGATGATGATGATGATGATGATGATGATGATTTGGAAGATGTGGCATTCACAAGGTTTATACTATAGCCTGGAGCTATAGTAAAAGACACATACATATAATTATCATTTTCCTCAACATCGTCATCATCATTATTTAACATCCATTTTTCCATGCTGACATGGGTTGGACAGCTTGACAGGAACTGGTAAAGCCAGGGTCCTTACCAGGCTCCACATTCTGTTTTGGTATGCTTTCTACAGCTGGATGCCCTTCCTAACATCAACCACTCCACAGAGTGTACTGGATGCTTGTTATGTGGCACCATCACCATTGCTTTTTATATGGCACCTGCACCCACATCAATGATGCTTGCAAACTTCATGTTCAGAAAGCAAACCTCTTTAACTTGACAGCCTTACCTTCACCTGCCATTTCAGTCTGACGAGTCAGCTATACTGCTAAGTGCCTTATAGGTGCGAAACCAAAGGTCACTCTGTGATTGGCCATAACTTTTAACTTCCTAAAATATAAATATTCTTTTATTCTTTTATTTGTTTAACTCATTTGACTGTGGTCATGCTGGAGCACTACCTTTAGTCAAGCAAATCAACCCCAGGACTTATTCCTTGTAAGCCTAGTACTTATTCTATCAGTCTCTTATGCTGAAACGCTAAGTTATGGGGACTTAAACACACCAATATCGGTTATCAAACGATGATGGGGTGACAAACACAGACACACAAATACACACACACAAATACACACACACAAACACACACAAACACACACACACACATATGTATGTATATATATATATATATCATCATTATCATCATCACCTTTATTTTAAGGTCCACTTTTTTATGGTTGCATGGGTCAGAGAGCAAAGATTTTCTTTGGCCAGATGCACTTTTTTGTCACCTGTTTCCAAGCAAGATAATATTTCCCTATGGTCAGACATATTCATACAGAATATTGGAAATTAATGATATTGCATTTTTGACAGTAACAAACATTTTACAACTATCACACAACGTCAAGTTAAAGAGATATACATGTGCATACACTCACACATACATAAATGCATACATACATACATCCATCCATATATATATATATATATATATATATATATATATATATATATATATAGAGAGAGAGAGAGAGAGAGAGAGAGAGAGATAGATAGATATACAAACACACAAACACATATATATGAATGTATGTATAAGTATATTTATATGTGCATATATATGTATGTATATCTATCCATCCATAGTTGGCCAAAATGTCCATTGGGATTTTGAAAGTAAAATAAGACACAAGTAATTTATTCAGCCAACAGTATAGTTACTGTTTAATTCCAGTAACTTCTGCTTTCTTGTGAGCAGATCCATCATTCCCTGCTCAAAGAATTTCCTGTCTTTTCTAGTGAAAAACTCTTCAGTTGAATTTACATCCTCTTCAGAGTTGAAGGTATTGACCATTCAATGAATTTCAAGGAGACTGAAACAGGTGAATTTCTAAAGGTGCAACATTGGGCAAATATAAAGGGGTAGAAAAACCTTAGGCAAAAGTAGAAGACATTTGCCAAGGTGCCACACAGTGAGACTGAACCTGGAACCATGAAGTTTGGAAGTAAGCTTCTTACCACACACCTATATATAATGCTGTATGGGAGTGAGACATGGTGTCTGGGGAAAGCGAAATGGCAGTTTTGAGGACTGAGAGAGCAGTGGTGAGAGCAATGTGTGATGTGAAACTGTTGGATAAAAGGAGGGCTGAAGACTTCATTGGGATGCTGGGGCTGGAGGAATTGGTGGAACAGCTGGCAAGGGCAAATAGAGTGCAGTGGTATGGACAAGTTTTGAGGAGAGATATGGATCGTGTTCTGAGGAGAGTGCTTGAGTTTAGAGTGAATGAACCACAAAAGTGAGGTTGACCAAAGAGAACGTCGAGAGAACAGGTGGAGGAGGAGATTGGAAGGTTTGGCTTGAGAAAGGAGGATATCCAAAACCAGGTGAGATGGTGCGATGGTGTGAGAGCGGTTGCTGTGAGAGTGAGGTAGATACAGCCCCCTCCCCCATTAATGGGGACAAACCTAGATTTAAAATATTTAAATTCATCATCATCATCATCATCTATCTATCTATCTATCTATCTATCTATCTATCTATATATAT
>NC_068985.1:83645731-83647218 GCF_001194135.2 Octopus bimaculoides
TATATATATATATATATATATATATATATATATATATATATTAGGAGGATATGAATTATTTCTTGCAAGTTAACAAAGTGTACCCATTATTATTATACACTGGAATCTCTTTACAGCTAGACAGACTGAACCAGGAACCATTGTTTTGATTATGGACATTGTACAATGGCTAATGACAGGATGCAAACCATCTATACTTTAGCCTGTAGGGTCAACACCCCTATTGATGCAGTCATCTATGGCTAACTCCATCTGAATAACTAACAAGGTTTGAAAGTGCTTAACTCCATAATTGGATGAGAACTGGTTGATTTTCCTGACTGAAATGACCATAAACTAATCTTACCAATATAGTATGAAAATAGCATATCATAATCGATCTGTGTCCATAAATTCTATCCATAAATATTGATTTTGGATATACAGTTCCCCCACTACCACCACCACCACCACCACCACCGCCTTCACCATCATCATCAACAGTGATTGATTGCACGTGCAAATATACATTGGAAAACAGCAAACTGTATTGAAAATGGAAACATAATCCAGAGTTTGACAGCACCATGCTTTGAAGATCCATATGAACATCTTTGAAATAAGTCACACACACGACTGGCTTCTTTCAATGCAAATTAAGTGCACGGTTTGTGTATGTGCTTGGGAGCTCATTCCAATTTTATTCACTAAACAATCCTATGTGGGAGAAACTGCTTCTTAGAAGAAGAAAGATTTCCATGTCACATTAGATATAGGTTTTAAATACACATGAATACGTAGTTTCGCAAATGTTAAGGAACCAAAACGAACCAAACTGATATGTTATACGTATGGGGCTGTAGGAAAACTTTTGTGATTGCAAACAACAATTTTGCTCATACCTCCTTTCTGTTTGAATCTAGCTGTAATAAATAGCTAGGGGAGATTGATTTAGTATTGACATGTATGACAAATTATATGATCGCAAAGTGTTCAGTGATGTTCTAATGATTGAACAATATAGTACGGAATATTTACAGATGTAAATATATATATTTACAGGAGTGGCAGTGTGGTAAGTAGCTTGCTTACCAACCACATGGTTCCGGGTTCATTCCCACTGCGTGGCATCTTGGGCAAGTGTCTTCTACTATAGCCTCGGGTTGACCAAAGCCTTGTGAGTGGATTTGGTAGACGGAAACTGAAAGAAGCCTGTTGTATATATATATGTATATATATATATATGTGTGTATGTTTGTGTATCTGTGGTTGTCCCCCTAGCATTGCTTGACAACTGATACTGGTGTGTTTATGTCCCTGTTACTTAGCAAAAGAGACCGATAGAATAAGTACTAGGCTTCCAAAGAATAAGTCCTGGGGTCGATTTGCTCGACTAAAGGTGGTGCTCCAGCATGGCCGCAGTCATATATATATATGTGTATGTGTGTGTGTATATATATATATGTGTGTGTGTGTATATATATATATATATATATATATATATATAT
>NC_068985.1:83647790-83648886 GCF_001194135.2 Octopus bimaculoides
CAATTAACTAAAGACTTGTTTTGTTTATGCTTTTCCCGCCGGTTTTTTGTTCTATGTGTGCCATAAATATCGCCATCCGTTTAGAGAAAAATTTTGTAGTTTAGAATCAGTAGTTCTTTGACTGCTATTTCTAAATTTTCAGTATGTTGGAGAAGTAACTCAATGCTAATCCCTGTATATTTATGATGATAAATGGTTTTACCGATAAAGGTTTTTTTCATACTGAACTACTTGGCAAAATTGTTAATTATTAATTCTATTATTAATTGACGATTCCCTGCCCTTATTCTTGTATATTTTATATATACATATATATATATATATATATACATAATATATATCTTTTATCATTTATCTTTTACTAGTTTCAGTTATTAAACTGTGGCCATACTGGGGCACCACCTTGAAAAATTTTTATCAAATGAATTGATCCCAGATCTTGTATTTTGCCAAGACCACTAAGTTATCAGTATGTAAAACACACCAACACTGGTTGTCAAGCATTTTGGGGGGAACAAACACACGCACACACACACACACATACACACATATGACGGTCTTCTTTCAGTTTCCATCTACCAAACGTACTCAGAAGACTTTGGGCTGACAAAGGCTATAGTAGAAGACACCTGCCCAAGGTGCCATGCAATGGGACTGAGCCCAGAACCATGTGGTTGGGAAGTAAACTTCTTACCACACAGCTACACATGTGCCTATATCTACATATATATATGAATTACATTTTTTCTCATTTTAAACAAAAGGCCAAATTGACTTAAATAGGTTTTGGTCTCAGAATACTAAGAGACATAACACCTCAAACCATTTCACCCATGTTTCTTACCAGTCTTGCAACTCTCGACTCACTCTCTTTTTAATATAAATATTATTAAGTGAAATTCATTATCAAATAGATAAATATTTTTATGCCGCAGGGAGATAAGGCATTTGTCATTCCCAAGGCTGTCCCTTTGTCTCAGAGAAAGATGTTTTTTCAATGCAGCTGGAAATCTCTCTCTCTCTCTCTCTCTCTTTTTTCTCTTTCTCTCTCTCTCTCTCTCTCTCTCTCTCTCTCTCTCTCTCTCTCTCTCTCTCT
>NC_068985.1:83649414-83652344 GCF_001194135.2 Octopus bimaculoides
ATATATATATATATATATATATATATATATAATGTGAAGGCACAGGGCTCAGAGGTTATTGCATTGAGCTCTCTTCCAGATTTGGGCTATGTGTTGTGTTCTTGAGCAAGACACTTTATTTCACGTTGCTCCAATTCACTCAGCTGTAGAAATGAGTTGTGACATCACTGGTGCCAAGCTGCATCGGCCTTTGCCTTTACCTTGGTTAACGTTGATGACATGGAGAGGGGAGGTTGGTATGCATGGGTGATTGCTATTCTTCCACAAACAACCTGGCCGAACTTGTGCCTCAGAGGATACTAGAAGTAGTTGATAGCTTCCATTACCTAGGTGACCAAGTCAGGAGTGGATGCTCTGAGATCATAGCTGCTAGAATAAGAATAGCCTGGGCAAAGTTCAGAGAGCTCCTACCTCTGCTGGTAACAAAGGGCCTCTCGCTCAGAGTGAAAAGTAGACTGTATGGTGCATGTATGCGAACAGCCATGCTACATGGTAGTGAAACATGGGTTGTGACTGCTGAGGACATGTGTAAGCTTGCAAGAAATGAAGCTAGTATGCTCCGCTGGATGTTTAATATTAGTGTGCATACACGACGGAGTGTAAACACCCTGAGAGAAAAGTTGGACATACGAAGCATCAGGTGTGGTGTGCAAGATAGACGACTGTGCTGGCATGGTCATGTGTTGCATATGGATGAGGACAGCTATGTGAAAAAGTGTTACACCCTGTGGAGGGAACCTGTTAAAGAAGTAGAACCAGGTATCAGATGGGGTGGACAAGAGAGACACTTGGGATGAAGTGGTGAAGCATGACCTTTGAACGTTGGGCCTCACAGAGACAATGACAAGTGACCGAGACCTTTGAAGATATGCTGTACTTGAGAAAACTTGGCAAGCCAAGTGTAACTATAACCATGGCCTATGCCAATGTCACATAATCGGTCCATATAAGAGTACCCGTCAATCATTGGACAATACACTGTGCTTGAGAAGACCTGTTGAGTCAAATGAAATCATTGTTATGGCTGATGCCAGTACTGCCTGACAGGCACCTTTGCCAGTGGCATGCAAAAAGCACTATCTGAGCATGGTTGATGGCAGTCCCACTGGACTGGCTCCCATGCCGGTGGCATGTAAAAAGCACAAGACAAACGTGGTCGATGCCAATGCCACTTGACTGGTCCCATGCTGGTGGCATGCAAAAAGTACCATTCAAGCTTGGTCATTGCTAGTGCTGCCTGACTGGTTCCTGTGCCGGTGGCACATAAAAAGCACTATTTGAGTGTGGTCGTTGCCAGTGCCACCTGACTCAGAGCGGTTGGTGTTTGGAAGGGCATCCAGCTGTAGGAAATTCACTAGATCAGATTGAAGCCTGGTGCAGACTCCTGGCTTGCCAGTTCTCAGTCAAACCATCCAACCCATGCCAGCATAGAAAGCAGAAGTTAAACAATGATGATGATGTTGGCAACGAAAGGCCTCTCCCTCACTGTGAAAGGCAGATTGTATGATGCCTGTGTACAAACAGCCATGCTACACGGCAGTGAAACATGGACTATGACAGCAGAGGACATACGACAGCTTGAAAGAAATGAATCTAGTATGCCCTGCTGGATGTGCAGTGTTAGTGTGCATGTATGACTGAGTGTAAGTGTCTTAAGAGAAAAAATGGGACATAAGAGGCATCAGATGGGGTGGACAAGAGAGACATCTGCACTGGTGTGATCATATGATGCATATGGATGAGGCCAGCTGCATAAAGAAATGCTGGCCTCTAACTGTGGTGGGAACCTGTGAAAGTGGTAGACCCAGGAAGACATGGAACAAGGTGGTGAAGCATGATCTTCAAACATGAAGTTTTATGGAGGTGACGACATATGATCGTGACCTTTGATGATTTGCTGTGCTTGAAAAATATTCATCTAACCAAGTGCATGGCTGGTGACACATAAAAGCATCCATGCCGGTGATGCATAAAAGGCACCTAGTACACTCTCGGAGTGGTTGGTGTTAGAAAGGGTGTCCATCTACAGAAACCAAGCCAAATTCAGATCGAAACCTTGTACAGCTCTCTGGCATACCAGGTCCAGTCAAGCTGTCTATCCAATGTCAGGATGGAAAATGGATGTTAAATTATGATGATGATGATGATGATGATGATTATATATACACATGTATCTCTCTCTCTCTCTCTATGTGTATACTTTTATGTACAAAATTATATATTTGCACAAACACGGATACACGCACACATACACACACACACACTCAGACACATGTGCATGCTCACACACAAATACATACATATATATATATATATATATATATATATATATATATATATATATATATATATGCCATGACAAATGATGATTTAATATAGTGTACACAGGTGAATTTTTAAATGAACTATATAACACACAGCAGTAGAAGCCATGTCAAAGTTCACAGTAGGCAATAGCTAAAACAGAATAACACATGTGGTCTATAATTTATCAAAGTATTTTCAAGTCACAAAAGGTTAAACAAACAAAATACCTGTTTTATATAATTATTCTTTTTATTATCTTAAATTTTGTTTTTGTTTTTTCCTTCTCATTAACTTATAGATACCTAGATTCATTTTTCAACACTTCTGTTTGTTGCATTTTTCTTTTAGTATGTGTTTTTCTTTCTAAGTACAGGTAGAGCTCTATTGCTAAGAAGCTTACTTTGCTATCCTGTGGATTCGAGTTCAGTCCCACTGTGTGGCACCTTGGGCAAGTGTCCTCTACTAAATCCCAAAGCAACCAATGCTTTGCGAGTGAATTTGATACAGAAACTCTGTAGGAACCTATTATCTGTCTGTCTGTTTATCTATCTATCTCTTTCCCTCTCTCTCTCTCTCTCTCTCTCACTCTCTCTCTCACTCTCTCTCTCTCTCTCTCTCTCTCT
>NC_068985.1:83652852-83654641 GCF_001194135.2 Octopus bimaculoides
CACCACCACCACCACCACCACCACCACCACCACCAGTTCTTGATTGGTTCTTTTATTGTTGACCTTTAAAGGATGGAAAACATTGTTGACCCTTGCTTGTACATCACAAGTATATATACACTTCTATAAGCATTGTTATGCTGATCGTTATCATCATCATCGTCACTGTTTTTGCATCTGTTTGCTTCATGCTAGCTTCAGTTGGACAAGTTTTTGTTGAGGTAATACTTTACAGCTAGATGCTCTTCCTATCACCAACCCTTGCTTTTTCTTTTTCTTTTTCCAAGTAAGATACGTTTTTATTATACTGCATTTGTCTTCGCATGTCATGTTTGTAAGCTTTTACTTATTGTTTGCAGTGGATGTAAACGATAGCTCATACTTTGGGCAGTGTCAGTGCCAAGAAACATTGGAACACTTTCTTTCCTTCTCTCTCGCTCTTTCTCTCTCTCGCTCATTCACTCACTCTCTTTCACTCTCTCTATGACACACAGATGCGAGCACACACAGACACAGACACACACGCACACACACTCATACTCATACACACACACACAAACACACACACTTGGTATAAAATTCCAACAAGTGGGATCAAATCCCTAACACATAGTTCTGAAACAAACTTTGTAACTGTGCCTTATGACTGGAACTCCATTAGTTATGACGATGAGGGCTCAAGTTGATCCAATCAATGGAATGGCCGGCTTGTGAAATTAATGTGAAAGTGGTTGAGTGTTCCACAAACACAATGGCACTCCATTGATTACGACAACAAGAGTTCTAGCTGATCCAATCACTGGAACAGCTGGCTCGTGAAATTAATGTGCAAGTGGCTGAGTACTCCATAGACATGTGTGTCCTTAATGTAGTTCTCAGGAAGACTCAGTGTAACATAGAACATGACAAGGCTGGCCCTATGAAACACAGATAAAACTTATTTTTAGCATCTGAGTGGACTGGAGCAACATGAAATAAAGTAACTTGCTCAAGGACTCAACATGCCACCAGGAATTGAACTCACGACCATACAATTATGAGCCAAATAGCCTAAACACTATGTCATGTGCCTTCATTAACTATGCTTTACACAAATGCACACATGTATGTGTGTGTGTGAGCGTATTTATATATACATATATATGTGTGTGTATTGTGTGTATACACATACACACACACACACTATTACACACACACACTATTACACACACATATACGTATACATGCATGCATGTCTTTGTATGAGTAATGTGTATGTGGATACATACTCACACACCTACTCATACTTGAAATCTCCAGTCACCAATCATCTCTATGTACTTTACAGTTCTATATTCCACTCACTCTCTTACCCTCACTTTTTAGTTCTCTCCCTCTGTCTCCCTTTCTCTCCCTTTCTCTCTCACACACACACAGGCACACACTACATATGTACATACATAGCACCGTCCGAGCGTGATCATTGCCAGAGCAGCTGTCTGGCTTCCGTGCCGGTGGCACGTAAATAGCACCATTTGAGTGTGATCGTTACCAACATCGCCTTCCTGGCACATGAAAAGACATTCGAGCGAGATCATTACCAGTGCCGCTGGACTGGCTCTTGTACAGGTGGCACGTAAAATACAACATTTTGAGCGTGGTCGTTGCCAGTACCGCCTGACTGGCACTCATGCTGGTGGAACATAAAAGCACCCACTATACTCTCTGAGTGGTTGGCGTTAGGAAGGGCATCCAGCTGTAGAAACTCTGCCAAATCAGATCGGAGCCTAGTGCAGCCATCCGGTTTACC
>NC_068985.1:83655015-83660076 GCF_001194135.2 Octopus bimaculoides
TTCATATATATAAGTATATATGCGTGTTTGTGTTTGTGTATGTAATGGTAAACATACATATATATGTGTGTGTGTGTGTAATGATATATATATATATGTCATGGTATACATTATATATATATATATATGTATATACACAAAGAGAGGGACAGAGAGAATGATATATTTAGATACAGATTACTAGATAGTTGTACTTATGTATCTATGTATGTGTGTATCTATATGTGTGTGCATGTATATGTATGTATATATAAGTACACATATTATGTATATCTATTCTCTATATATTTATGCATATACACATGCACACACATATATATATATATATACACACACTTATGTACATACATACATATATGCACTCACACACATGAACGTGCATACATACACACACAAAAACAAAAGTAAAAGGTATATATATGCGTGCACACACACACACACACTCACACACACACACACACACACACACACACACACACACACATATTATTTGAGATCATTTCGAGAAGCTATCTAAATTAATTAAGAGAAAAGTATGAATAATTGGATAATTAACAAATACGTATCAAAAACAATATAAGTAAAAAAAAAAGAGAAAAAAAGAGAAAAAGAATGCGTATAAATCGTTGAATGCACATATATGAACGTATTAAGACGAAATTATCCATCATCAAATAAATGCAAACAAAAACAAACACAACCAGTAAACAAACAATCATTACTGCTAAACTTCACCATCACTTTCTTTTCTTCGTTTATTATTTCTTTTTTGCACTTCGTACCCACCCCACTTAACAGTATGATCCATTCAGAAGCAATTATCATCAGCATCATCAGCAGCATCATCATCGTTGTCATCGTTGCCACCATCATCATTATCATCATCATCATCGTCGTTATCGCCATCATCATCATCATCATCATCATCATCGCCATCATCGTCGTCGTCATTGTTGTTGTTGTCGTCATCATCATCATTATCGACATCATCACCATCATCATTATCAACATTATCATTATCAACATTATCAATAATTTGTTTATTTTTGTTTCTTAAAATGATTACAAGGATTCTTATTCTCCTTCCATGAGTATTAAAAATAATAAAAATATAATAATAATAATTATGATAATGATAATAATAATAATGATCATGACCATGTTCATAATTGTGATGACAACGAAGATAACAACAAAATCTATTATAACTACAGTAAAAAAGAATGTAAAATTACATGAAAATACAAATTCTATATATATATATATATATATATATATATATATATATATATATATATACATATATATATATATAATGTGATGGATGTTAAGTATGAAGAAATTAAAGCTTTCTAATCAGTTAAAAATATATCACTTATCCTTCCCGCTCACCCAATCACCATTCTACTTCACTCAATAGTCAATCACACCACTTGATGATATTTATCTACCAGCCAACCAGCTGGCCAGTCAGCTAGTCAGTCAGTTGGCCAATCGGCTAGTCAGCCAATCAGCCAGCTGGCTACTCACAAGTTATAGACCATGATCTCTTGTACGGGTGCTATGTACACCATCATCAACATAGCTTCTTCTGTCATGACCACCACCACTTGAAGACATGAGAAAGTCTTTATGCTATCACATGTCCACTTAGCTGTCCATCCATCCATCCATAAAGCTAAAGTTACCTGACTCATAAGGGCCAGTTTCCTGCTTTCCATGGTGTATATATTCCCCTCCTGGATGGGACGCCAGTCCGTCGTAAGGTTACTCATTTTTGTCAGCTGAATGGACTGGAGCAATGTGAAATGAAGTGATCCCTGGTCCAGGGATCGAAACCACGATCTTACAATCATGAGTCCAACACCCTAACCACTCAGCCATGCACCTCCACTAAAGGTAAAGTTACCTTCTTGAGTCATACAGATTCATAAAGGTAGGTTGCATGGCATATAAATTCCTCATCTGGATGGAATGCTGGTCCATCACAAGATTACTCATTTTTGCCAGTTGAGTGGATGGTCCAGGGATCGAAACCACAATCTTACGATCAAGAGTTCATCCATTTTTCTGTTACCTATTCTTAAAAAGGTCATAGGGATAGAATCCTAGTGAAGGCATGTGACCTAGGGGTTAAGGTGTAGCCCTCATGATTGCAAAATCATGGTTTCAGTTCCTTGACCTGCTGTGCATTGTGTCCTTGAGAAAAGCACTTCATTTCATGTTGCTCCAGTCCACTCAGCTGGCAAAAATGAGTAACCCTGTGACAGACTGGTGTCCCATCCAGGTGGGGAATTTATAAGCCATGGAAACTGGAAAAACTGACCTTGATGAGTTCGCTTGACTCAAGAAGTTAACTTAACCTTTACCATTACCGTCTATACAGTGAATCTTGACGGGTTGGGATTGATTGATTAACCACATCAAAGTCAATAAAAGTTCTCAGGTGCCTCCTCAATAGAGCCCTACCAGAAACAACCATTATTAACCATTTGGCATTTAAACCAGCCAAAATATTTTGTCTGTTTTATGTTCAGATGAAGGCACATGACTCAGTGATTAGAGCATCAGGCTCACAATCATGAGGTAGTGAGTTCGATTCTCAGACCAGGTTGTGTGCTTGTTCTTGAGCAAGACACTTTATTTCACATTGTTCCAGTTCACTCAGCTGCAGAAATGAGTTGCGACATCACTGGTGCCAAGCGATATTGGTCTTTGCCCGTCCCTTGGATAACATTGGTGGCATGAACAGGGAAGGCTGATATGCATTGGTTACTGCTAGTCTTCCATAAACAACCTTGCTTTGACTTGTTTCTCAAAAGGTAACTTTCTACGTGCTATCCTACGGTCATTCATGACCAAAGAGGGACTTTATCCTTTCTGTTCAGACTGACCAGATCCAGCTTTTCATACCTATCCTATCATGTCAGTCTAAAAATGAACAATCATGTCATCCAAATCTCAATGCTATGAGATAGTGCAAAATAAATGTGAATAAATAAGCATTATATTTGATAGATTAATCAGGCAAAATCGACCTTGGTGGCATTTGAACACAGAATGTAAAGCCAGAAGGAATGCTGTAAAGCATTTTGTCTGACAGGATGAAGTACTGAAGAATGATGTCAAGAAGCTGAACCTTTCAGGTGAGATGACAAAGGACTGAGATACCTGGTGCCTGGCTGTACTCTGCAGCAGAAATGTTAAGACTGATCCTTCTGGTGGTGTAATGCACTCATGGCAGTGCCATGTAAAAGCAGTGCAGTGTTACATAGGGGCACCCATGCAGATACATATAAAACACCTGTGCAGTCCAGCATAAAAGTGCCTATGCAGAGCCATGTAAAAGCACTTGTGCAGCGCCACATATAAACATCCATGTGGTGCCATGTAAAAGCACCCAGTACACTTTGTAAAGTGGTTGGCGTTAGGAAGGGCATCCAGCCATAGAAACAATGTTGAATCAGGCTGGAGTCTGGTGCAGCCCCACCTGCTTGCCAGCTCTGGTCACATCATCGAACCCATGACAGCATGGACAACAGACGTTAAATGATGATGATGATGATGATGATGATGATGATGATGATGATTCTGCCTGCTCACCACCAATTTGCTGGTAGTTTTGAAGGAAAACGATCAGTTGATACAATCAACTCCAGTAGTTGACTGGGACTTTATTCTTTCAACCCCAGAGGGATGAAAGATAAAATTGACCTCAGCAGGATTCAAATTCAAAAACATCTAAAGAACCAGAACAAATACTGGAAGGCAGTTTGTCCAGTTCTCACACGTTGCTGCCTGTCCACGTCTAAATGTGTACATATAGTCATTTCAGTACCTCTTTATATAATATATTACTAGGAATGGTAAATCATGTTGCTGGACATGACATGTGGAGGTGATGCTTCAGTCTCTAGGGTTTGTTCTTGCAATTTCAATAGCACAATGCTCTTTCATCTTTGAGTTGCATTAGATTTTGGCACGTGTGCACTTAGAGACACAAAGATATTCACACACAGAAATCCACAATTGCATTTATATATTTATACATAGATATATATATATAAACATACACACACAACAAGCCAGTGTAGGAACCAAATTTATGGTGAAGCTATTACATGGAATAAATGTACAGCTAGAAATAGAAGTCAAATCTCACTCAGGTCATACTCTATCTTAAACAGAGAAATGAAAAATATAAAATTGATATGATATGTTGGACAAAATAGTCTCTGATATACAATGCTGAAACTTCCTTTGATAATAGATCAGCTCGATCAAGGCCAAATACGGACAACAAAACATTAACACACATACAAACATGCAATTACATGATTATAATCATGAAGGCTGGTAGCAGCTGAGAGCCAATTGTGTAACCAATAAATATGCATTGTGCTGTTAAACATGGAATATGGCTTCTCTCCTACATTTTTCCTCTCACTTCATTTTTGATTGTCTGTGTAAATACACACACACACACACACACACATACATAAGGATTGGATTTTTCTAAGTCTCTGTTCATTGAAGCTGTGCAAGGGCTGATGTCACGTGCAAAAGTTGCATAATAATATTGTCTATTGTGTGTGTGTGTATTTGTGAGCGTATATATATATATATATATATATATATATATATATAGAGAGAGAGAGAGAGAGAGAGAGAGAGAGAGAGAGATATTGATATATATAAATAAGAGGAAGAACCACCAGCTGGCTTCCTAATATGCTAGAAATAGACACCAAATTGTCTTACCACAAAGAATATATTCCCAAAATTAGCATACGTTAGATGTTTGTGAGCAAGACAAATGAAAAGAATTAATATTATTTAATAATATTAATTTTTACATTCATTATTTAAATTTTATATATGGATATATAAGTCAAAACAACAATTTGTTGGTCTTTTATGGTTTTTATTATTATTTCTATAATATTTTGTTATGCGATATATTATATTCATAGTATTTAATGTAATATTGTAATATAAATAGATTATTGTATTGTCAATAGAATATCTCTATATTTAATTTATCTTTATATATATATATAT
>NC_068985.1:83660086-83665568 GCF_001194135.2 Octopus bimaculoides
ATATATATATATATATATATATACACATATACATGCATATACTATACTGTCTATTATATATATAAAGAGAGAGAGAGGGGGGGAGGTTATGAGAGGTAATGGTGTCAATAAGACCCAAAGGTGTCAGGTGATGCTGAATAAGTGCTATGGACAGACTATAGTTAAGCTCCAGGTTCGGTGATTATGCGAATGAAGAGTCCAACATAGGTCATATATCAGCATGTGTATAAATAAAAATTTCCAGAATGAGATAAAATCCAAGGCTTAAATAATGGATCAACAGATGCAATATCCCTACATATCTCATGTCTATTTTCATTCCTCCACTTCACCCTCTATTTCATATCTTATTTAGAATAACTATTGCGTAACCATTTTCTCACACCGTCTCCAATGAAGGGATATAGAAAATATCCCGGAAACAGCTGTAAGACCTTCTATTTATAAATTTTCTAAAATATATATATATATATTATTATTATTATTATTATTATTATTATTATTATTATTATTATTATTATTATTATTATTATTATCTAAAACTCTCTGAAATCTGTGGATTCTTTTATATATTAAGGAAGTAAGATTGCATCCACAGAAAAGGATATGAAGAACAATCATCTCACAAAACCATTAGGTGTTCTTGAAGGTTTTAGTGTCATCTTGAAGTTATCACTGCTTAATGATCTTAAGAGATGTTTCATCTTTGCCACTGTGGGATAAGTGTTACTGAACAAATCAGCTGCTTGGAAATTTATCAAACACCTAAATGCAAGGTTTGATGGTGCTTATGCTATACCCACATGTTGCATGCCATACTGGCTAACCCTTGGGTAAAAGCATCTGATCAAGCAAGACTGTAAGGCAGTTTTCTTGCAATCACTGGTGTATTTGAGAGTGAAATAATTCTCCATGTGAAGCAGAAGTATTTAAAAGAAATTAAACCTATGAAACAATGCATAGAACTTAAAGTATGCGAAGAAAATACCTTATTTACAGGCTTTGAGGTTAAATATTTGTATTGGTAGCCTGTGACTTAAATTTGTGTTCATTATAGATTCACAGATTCAAAAAGCAATGCCTGCAACTTCAAATGCATGTGTGTGTGTGTGTGTGTGTAAATATATATATCATAACAACGAGAGAGAGAGAGAGAGAGAGGCAGACAGTTCTGATTATGAATATACATCTAAGCATCTATCTTATATGCATGTGTGAATATGTACAGTCTTGAGAGAAATATAATTTTGCATGGAAACAGGCGGGAATTTGGTGCAGGAAGGGCATCCAGCAGTATAAAATCTGCCTCAAAAAATTCCATCCAACCCATGCAAGCATGGAAAACTGGACAGTAAAAAAATGATGATGATATACATGTATACACACAGACATGCATGCATGCTCACACACACAATTTCTAATGTACGAAAGTCTTATTTATTTCTTTGTTCCTAGCAAATGATTCACACTGGTGCTTCTCTGAAGTTCTCATCTCCTTTTTATGCCTTCAATCAGGTAACAAAAAAGATGCATATACATAAGTATTTTGGCAAATTGAATACAGAATTTCGTCAAAACCAAAGACGCATTTTGGAAATCCTTTTTAGCCACATGGAAGCACAATTTCCATTATTCTCTTTGTTTATAATATTACATGTCTTTTACAATCATTTTCAATAATTCTTTCAGTGGTTATACAAGATAGAAATATTGTGGTAAATAACAGCTGAAAGGTGCAAAAATCCATGTGTGTTACTACTCCATACCTCCCTCCATCTATCTATCAACCTATCTGAATGTACATGCATACATACATACATATATATATATATATATATATATATATATATATATATATATATATATATATACATACATACATATATGTGTGTGTGTATCTTTATTTCTCTTCCTATGAGATGTGGATTAATTAATAAGTTTATCTTTGTATCACCTATATATTGCATTTTCTGTGTTTCTTGATTCAAGATCACCAAACCTTGAAAAACAAAAATTGTTATGGATGACTAGTTAAAGCATTTAATTAACTCTTTCCGTAGTATATTATATATTATAAAACCAGTCATGCATGCTCGCAGGCATGCATGCATGCACGCATGCATCCATTTGTGTGCCCTCTGGACATCTGAACAAAGCTGCTTGTAAAAGTAAGTAGAAAAGAGAAGGGAAATTTGTGTTTGAGAAGGAAAGAGCTGGAGGAATCTTTATGAAAGTGAGAGAGAGAGAGAGAGAGAGAGTGTGAGAGAAATAAAAGGATGTAACACTGAGAGAGAGAGAGAGAGAGAAAGAAAGGACAACTAGCCTTCACATTGATGCTTTAACAGAATGTCATTTTTCTTTTAAATGTCAACAGTATTAAAGAAATAGGTGAGTTTCCTTATGTAGTGACTGTACAAATAAAAGAGGAGAGGAAAGAGAAAGAGAGAGACAGTGATAAAGAGAGGTAAAAGCAGCCACACATTTACAGTGAAATAAAGAGACAGAAGCTGATTCCGTTGATGAAAACAAAAAGAAAAACACATTAACAAGTGAAGGAGAAATAGAATGATCTGTGTTTGTGACTTTTGACTAAAACAAAATTTGACTAGGGTCGTCAAGGGCATGTAAGGGCAGCCTAACCATAACCTGCAAGCCTACATCATATTGCAAAACAATGAATTTAGAAACAGTGATATATATATATATATATATGTATCCTGGAGTTGATTTGTTTGATTGAACTGTTTGGCAGGCTCTAATTAGTCCAAGGACCGCATCATACTCTTGTCTCTGCTTTGTCATCACTTACATAACACTGCTGCTTTTCTTTATGTCCTTCATAAATGAAACATTTCATGACATAGCAGTTCAACAACAGGAGACCCTGGTAATATAATGCCTTACATGAAATCAAATAAGGACAAGAATCAGGGAAAGGTATCCCGTGATACAACACTGCTTCCAGAATGCTTACCTAATCCATGATTGCATGGAAAAAGAGGACACAAACGTAACAATAATGATATATCAGTATTATTTTTCAGTGTGTGGAAGGTGATGAGCTTATAGAATTCTTAGCATGCTAGGTGAAATGCTTAGCTCTGTTTCACCCGTTGCTATGTTCTGAGTTCAAATTCCGCTGAGGTCGACTTTGCCTTTCATCCTTTTGAGGTCGATAAATTGAGGACTAGTGAATTACTGGGGTAAATGTAATCGACTAGCTCCCTCACCTCAAATCAGGCCTTGTGCCTATAGTAGAAAAAATTATTTTTCAGTATATGGTGGTCATCTATTTGAGATACATATGTCTTTTACTCCCTCCATTTTTTTCTCTCCTTTCTTTTTTTTTTTTCTGTAGGAGAGCATATTCTTGAAGCATTTTTCTTGAAAGTAAACTTAATATCCCCTGTTTGTTTGTTTTTTACCTCATCTTCATGTTTTTTTGTTTTTTCTTTTTGTTATGGCCTCTGTAGTGAACTGAGAGAGAAGTCACTGAAAAGGTTGTGAATGGCAACAAATGAATGAAAAAAGAACGATTGACTATTTAACCAAGTTAAACAAATGATCAATTAGTTAGCTAGATATTTCACAAATAAAGGAGTGGAATTGAACCAGCACGAGTGTTATCAATATTGGCATAATGACTCTCCCAAGACACAAAATTTGTTTCAACACACAGATTCTCATAAAAAAATCTTGCAAACCAGATGCAAACATGAAACCAAAACATCTTTCATGCTATACCAGTTATATTTTCATGATGTACCAGTAATATTAATTTCTACTGACCATCTCACTCATATAAAAATTTTGACTTTGCACCTGTTCATAAACTAACCAGATTGTAATTAAAGTTACCAATAATTTTAGTGCTGTTTCTTTTTATATTTATCTTTGTATTTATTTCCCCAGTTTATTTATATTTTCATTTATATTCATTTATTTGTCACCTTTGAAACAAGGTGGACTTGTAGCCACTTAAAATCCTTTCAGTAGCTGACAATTTTTGACTAACACCATAAATTTATATTCCCACCTTGAATTTTTTATTATCAGATTTTCTTTTATATGTATATATATTTATTTTACTATTTATCCTTTTCTTCAATTTTTTTGCTCTACTTGCCATTTTTAAAAGAAAAAAATTTCCTACTCCATTTCATTAACAAGTAAAACTGCAAGTAAAATTAAACTGAAAAGCAATCTCGGTTGTTGAAAGTAATATTTAACTGGATGTTTCTTCTCCTGGGACTCAACCGACGTATCATCCCATTAAGTTATAATATCATAATTCTTATGTCCCCTCCTCCCATCACTTCATTGAAGATGATTATAAATATCATCATTATCATCATTTTCATTGATGCTGTTGTCATTGTCATCATCACTGTCATCATCTTAATAATCATCATCACCATCATCATCACCACCATCATCGTCATCATCATCATCATCATCATCATCATCATCATCATTATCATCATCGTTGTTGTTGTTGTCGTTGCAATCATCATCCTCATCATCACCATCATCAACCTAATAATCATCATCACCATCATTGTCATCATCATCATCATCACCATCATCATTGTTGTTGTTGTTGTCATTACCATCATCATCCTCATCGTTACCATCTTCATCATAAGCAATATCATCATCATCATTATAACCATCATCACCATCATGATCATGATCATTATAATTATCGTGATAACGATGATCATCATTATCATTATCACCATCATTTTCATCAACAACATTTTGGCCAAGTTGGTCAGAGTAATCAAAACTGCTAACTAAAATGTCCACAGTTCATATTCCATCTCTAGTACTGATCTGCATCCATGTCCCCTGGACATGATGATGACAATGATGATGACAATGTTGCCACCACTGCCAACAACTCTGCTACCACAAATAATGCTGATGATTTATAGTCATCAATAATCGAAAATAACTCTGAGAACATTTAAATCTTTTGTTCTTTTATTTCACTTGCTTCACTCATTTGACTGTGGCCATGCTGGAGCACTGCATTGAAGTGTTTTTGTCAAACAAATCGACCCCAGGACTTATTTTTAAGCCAAGTACCTATTCTATCAGTCCTCTTTACCGAACCACTAAATTATGGGGACATAAACATACCAAGACTGGTTGTCAAGCAATGATGGGATGGGGAAACAAAACAGATGCCACCTGGCTGGCCTTCGTGGGATTTTCGATCGGGATCGTTGCCAGTGCCCCGGGACTGGCTCTTGTGCGGGGCCGTCGTAGGATTTTTGAGCGAGATTGTTGCCAGTGCCCCAGGAC
The DNA here is from genome assembly GCF_001194135.2 of Octopus bimaculoides. Classification (NCBI taxonomy): domain Eukaryota; kingdom Metazoa; phylum Mollusca; class Cephalopoda; order Octopoda; family Octopodidae; genus Octopus; species Octopus bimaculoides. The sequence goes on from NC_068985.1 coordinate 83,665,397, forward strand.
TGGCTCTTGTGCGGGTGACACATGAAATTTTTCGAGCAAGATCGTTGCCAGTGCCCCTGGACTGGCTCTTGTGCGGGTGGCACATGAAATGCACCATTTTGAGCGTGACCATTGCCAGTGCCGCCTGGCTGGCCTTCGTGGGATTTTCGAGCGAGATCGTTGCCAGTGCCCC
>NC_068985.1:83665717-83671188 GCF_001194135.2 Octopus bimaculoides
TCTTGTGCGGGTGGCACATCAAATGCACCATTTTGAGCGTGGCCATTGCCAGTACTGCCTGACTGGCCTTCGTGCGGGTGACATGTAAAAGCACCCACTACACTCTCTGAGTGGTTGGCATTAAGAAGGGCATCCAGCCGTAGAAACTCTGCCAAATCAGATTGGAGCCTGGTGTAGCCATCTAGTTTCACCAGTCCTCAGTCAAATCGTCCAAGCCATGCTAGCATGGAAGGCGGACGTTAAACGATGATGATGATATAACAGGCTTCTCTCAGTTTCCATTTACTAAATCCACCCAAAAGGCTTTGGTCAGCCTGAGGCTATAGCAGAAGACACTTGCCCAAGATGCCATGTAGTGGGACTGAACCCAGGACCATGGTGTTTAGGAAGCAAGTTTTTTTACCACACAGCTACCTTGTGCATATTGTTGTTCATCAAACTCATTTCCTTTTCCATATAATCCATGGCTCACCCAACATATAACATGCTCAATAGACCTAAGCCTTGTACTAAATAATCTAATAACCTGCTAAACAAAGTTTTCAATTATATGGCTCTTAAAGGCTGGGAGCGGGCAAAATCATTAGCACACTGCACAAAATGCTTGGCAGCATTTCATCTGTCTTTACATTTTGAGTTCAAATTCTACCAACGTTCACTTTCCCTTTCCTCTCCCAGGTCTTGTTGGTTTTGAATCCTTTTACTTGTTTCAGTCATTTGACTGCGGACATGCTGGAGCACCACATTAAAGGGTATTTTAATCGAAGAAATCGATTCCAGAATTTATTCTTTGTAAGCCTAGTACTTATTCTATCAGTCTCTTTTGCCAAACTGCTAACTTACTGGGGCATAAATACACTAACGTCGGGTGTCAATCGATGGTGTGGGGACACACACAGGCACAAAGACATGCACATAAATACACACACACACACACACACACACACACACACACATATGATGGGCTTCTTTTCAGTTTCCGTCTACCAAATCCACTCACAAGGCTTTGGTCAGCCTGAGGCTGTAGTAGGAGACACTTGCCCATGGTGACATGCAGTGGGACTGAACCAGAACCATGTGGTTGGGAAGTAAGCTTCTTACCACACAGCCACATCGGTCATCAGTGCTTCTGTAACTTTCCTTTTTTCTAGGTAGAAGTTATCCCTGTCCAGCATGGGAGCTTGCTTTCTGCTGGCATAGCCTTCAGAGTCATTGGGGCATATAAGCCACCTCATTACAAGGACTGGAGCATTTGGTTGAAGTACGCTTCTTGCTGAATGCTATTCCTTTTAATTACACCCCTAATAAATGGTCTTAAACTTCATGTATGTCACCGCCAACACTATAGGCCGCAAATATGTACAACATCCCTGTGGCTCAGTCCACCTAGCTGTAAATATATACCATGCGATTTTGAAGCTTTATCCTGTAAGCATCAGTAGCACTGTTTAACCCTTTCGTATTCAGATTATTTTGTCAAATATAATGCTCTTTCATTGACACTGTTTATAATTAATCATGCTTTATTTTGTAGCTATAAAGTTTTGATGATGTGATTTATATTTCTAGAATGGCATTGCAGGGTAGGTGTGATAGGTTGGATCTGACTAGTTAGAGTATAAAACAGGAAGCATATTTGGGCTGGATATAGCCTGTTTAAATATTAAAAGGTCAACTGATGAGTTTTTCATTGCTATGCAATGCTAAATTCAAATCTTGCCATGCTTAGGTTCCACTGTGGTATCTTCCATGAGGAAATCTTTGAGTTGTGATGTGGTGAACTTGAGAAATATGGAACTTACATGTAACATATGAACATTGCATATATGCATACACATGCATAAATACACACATATACACATGTGCATTTACTCATGCACATGTACATGCATACAGACACATATACACAAACACTCACATATTCAAACATACTCTTACACACATAGAGACACATGCACTTTTGACGAGTGAAGTGGTCACAGGTGTAACAATATGAAATGAATGTGTTACTTTTTAACAATGAAATGAAGATAGGAGAGAGAACATTGCTTTTGATTTGTCGAATGTTTATAGTTACAAGATTGTAAAAGATATGACTGTCCAACAAGGAATGATAAAATAATGACTGGATGTTTTGTAACTTTTTTTTTCTGCTTCTTTGTTTTTTTTACATCAGTGAATTGGCTATGCAGCTTCTGTGATTGTGTGTACTTTAAAGAGAAGAAGAGTGAAAGGATGAATTAATGAATACAGGTGTCTTTTGCTATAATGAGATTTTTAAGGATAACAGTTCGGTTGTTTGTGTTGCAGAACCTTCAAGTTGATAACTCCTGTTAACAAACAACAGCAGAATTTGAATATCACTAACTTAATGCATGACTACATATTACATCAATCTATTGTTCACCTACCTGTCTCTATATTCTGATCTCTGGTTGTCTGTACATGTCTGTCATTCCCTTCAGATCTGATCTCTTCTTGTTCACTCTAGAACAAATCTGATTGGACAAATCTGCAGAAACACCCTCAGTTAAAAATCCAATAGTTGTTTATGCATAATTTTATTGACCAGATTTTTGTGATGTTCATAACTAAATCTGCCAATATTTCAGTTGTTTCTTACAAAGAATTTAATGATCAAAAACAACAAGTCCAGGGTTCAAATCAAAATGTAGACCTGTAACACACACACGTGAACATGTCAACTTTAAAAAATTCTTGATTGTTGAGACTATCACCTTTTCTCATATAGAACTGGTTTCAGTTGTCTTTAGCTAATTCAGACACATCCTAAGAGCAGTGCTCCACAACTGGTATGCTGTGGCACACTGGTGTGCCATGAGATGACGATAGGTGTGTTGCAGTGTAACCTGAATATAATTTTTTTTTCCCTGTACTTTTAGTTATATTTTTAGTTCAGGTGTGCCACCGAATTTTGAAAAGAATATAAGTATACCTCAAGTGAAAAAAGGTTGCTGAGTGCTGCTCAAGGGGCAGAGATAATTCTAATAAATCAAGAATTTACATTATATAGTATTAGCTATATATACATTATATAGTATTTGCTATGTTGTACAAATACACAGGGTGCTGAAAAGTTCCTGGCTTTGGGTAAAAAAAAAAAATAAAGGTGGATCAGATATGATTTTATCCAACATATTCCCCTCTCAGATTCACACACTTATTGCAGCAGTCCTTCAGTTTTTATGAGCCCTGTAAAAGAACTTGGGAGGTTGGGCTTCCAGCCAGGAACATTTCAGCACCTCCTCGTACATGCCACTGGCCATTTTGTGTTATTTCTCTTAGCTTATTTTTGTTTAAATTATTCAAATTATCTAGACCATAAATGTATTCTGCTTTCTTTTTTTTATGTATGTGCATAAGTCCTTTTGATTGCAAGAGATAAAATAGCACAATCATTGTGCTGATGATGCTTATTGAGGTTGAAACATTTGTCCACAATTGTTCTTTTATCTCCAAGTGATAAGCCTGTCCTTTTCCTTTATGGCACTTTGGAGAATACTCACTTCTTAAGATTTTTCTGCTTCTCAAATGTAGCTGTTCTCAATTGCCATTTCCTAATTATGACACATCCTCTAGAAGTGGAGATAATTTTGATAAATCAAGAGATTTTTGTATAGTATTAGATATACCTTTATTTACCTACATAGTCATATAAACACATATATACATGCTGACATACATATATTTTAAGTGTGAATGTATGTTTGCTTGTATACATAAACCTGATTTATTTTTCAATTGACACAGCATTCTTTATTCATTTACTTGGACCAGTCATTTGACTGCAGCCATACTGGAGCACCACCTTTAGTCAAACTAGTTGACCCCAGGACTTATTCTTTGTAAGCCCAGTATTTATTCTATCGGTCTCTTTTCCCAAACTGCCAAGTTATGGGGACGTAAACACACCAACATTTGTTGTTAAGTAATGGTGGGAGGACACAGACACACAAATATGTATATATTTATATACATATGTATGTATATGATGGGCTTCTTTCAGTTTCCATCTACCAAATCCGCTCACAAGGTTTTGGTCGGCCAAAGGCTATAGTAGAAGACACTTGCCCAAGGTGCTACACAGTGGGACTGAACCCAGAACCATGTGGTTGGGAAGCAAGCTTCTTACCACACAGCCATGCCTGCATATATATGTCTGCTGTATATTAACTATCAATCAATTCCTCTCTCCCCCACCACTTTCTCACTCCCTGTATACATACATACATACATATTTAACATTTACATTATTTATATACAAATCAGCTGGTTACTGAGATACTGAGATTGGCTATGGACAATATATTGGAAAAATAAATAGATAAAAAATATCTTTTAAATGAAACATAATGTAAAATTAATATTATATGGCAAAATGAAACAAAAGTGTAAATATAACTAAAATTCACACATAGAAATTCACACATGCATATATATTTACACATAGATATATAAACACACACACTATAAATCTGTCAGTGAGTGGTTGATACCTTGACAGTTTGCTCTTCTTGGGCCTGATGGGCAGCAAAGCCTGGGCTAGCAACTAAACGCATCAGGAAAGTCAAAATTAACTTAGATTATAAATAGAAAACGAAAGCATACTACATACACTATAATGCTTCCAAATATTGGTTTCAAATTCGGGCACAAGGCCAGCAATTTCGGGGATGGAGACAAATCGATTGCATTGACCCCAGCACTCAGCTGGTACTTATTTTATCAACCCTGAAAGGATGAAAGACAAAGCTGACCTCAGCAGAATTTGAAATTAGAACATAATGACAGACAAAATGCCGCTAAGCATTTTGCCCAGCATGCTTATAATTCTTCCGGCTTGCTACCTTTTAATGCTTCCTAATGTTGACCATTTTCCTACATTCGATAGGAAGATTCAGTTACAGCTCTTTACATTTTGAGTTCAAACTCTACTATGGTCAACTTCACCTTTTATCCTTCAGGTGTTATAGAAATAAATTACCGGTCAAGTACTAGATTGATTTGCATTCCTATAATGCATTGTAGATGTGTATGGAATTATAAAAGAAGACAAGACACTGTAAATAGCAGTTGTAACTTTAGTAACAGAAGCAACATTTGTATAGTGGTTGTGGTGGTGGTGGTGGTAATTGAAAAAAAGACAAATGAGAAAAGTGGTCCACATGAGAGCAGTGATGTCTTAGTTAAATTTTACAGTAGTAGCAGAATTAGGAAAGACAACTGGTACACAATAATACCATACTGTCACTTTGACTATTCAGGGAAGCAGCAAAGGTGGGAGGAAGAGAAGAAGACATATTTTATGCTGTGATTCTCAAAGGAGAGAACAGATGTAAAGAGTACATGGCTAGTTTGTACCACAGAAGTGCTGTTTTTGTTTGTGACTGTAATAATAGTACACACACACACACGCAATATATATATATATATATATATATATATATATA
>NC_068985.1:83671262-83673812 GCF_001194135.2 Octopus bimaculoides
ATATATATATATATATATATATATATATATATATGTGTGTGTGTGTGTGTGTGTGCATATACACATGCAGTCACACACACTTGTACACACACACATACATACATATGCAGTTGAAGAGAAATTTCTTAGCATACAAAAATAAACACAACCAGGATTCTCTCACCAATCACACAACCAGCAACCAGCATTAGAATTCTAGGCATGTATTTTACCAAAGACTATTTGTCAGAATGTTTAGCTAAGTAGAATTAAAATCATTTGGTATTCATAAGGGCTTTTTTCCCCCTTACTTTCTCCTTTCATTGTTTATTATATTTTGTGTGTGTGTGTATGTGTGTGTGTGTGTGTGTGTGTGTGTAAATCGCAGTATCTTGAATACCCAGGCTTGTTCTTTTTTTGCATTTTTTATTCACTGTTGTTGTCGTTGTTGCTGTTGTATGGACTTTCAACACTCCATATATCTGTAATAGAATAGCTATGGATGTTTAATGAATAAATTATTCGGATAAATATTTGGATGTACTGTCTTCGATATTTACTGTGTTCAATATTTATTCGAATAAAAACGACCCACCCACACAACCAACAAAAAAAACCTACAAAAATGAAACAAAGAAAAACAATAAAAATAATTTTTAAAAACCACAAAACAAACAAACAAACACAAATATATAAATATACACAACATCACCCCACACACACCTTACCAAATAATGCAAACAAGCAATCATTTGAATAGAAAAATCAAGAAATGAAGTACAACTAGATTCCATCTATTTGGAGCTTGTGGAAATTGTTAAAGATGTCAAGACATTAATACTAACATCCGTAAAGAAAGTTACCTTTTCATTTTTATTGCTTGCTACTAGTTACAGCAGATTATAATCATAATCATTACTATAATTGTTGTTGTTGTTATTATTAATATTATTATTATTATTATTATTATTATCATTCATTTGAACCCTGGGGTCGATGTAATCGACTCACCTCCTCCTTCAAAACTGCTGTCCTTGTGGCAAAATTTGAAACTATTATTATTATTATTATTATTAATATTATTATTATTATTATCATTATTATTATTATATTCAAATGCCACCAATGTCATCCTTTCATGGTCAGTAAATTAAGTACCAGTGAAACACTGGGGTCAGTGTAACTGACTCATCCCCTCCCCCAAAATGGCTGCGCTTATAGTGAAATTTGAAACCATTATTATTATTATTAATTTTATTACTCTTATTTTTTTTTTATGCTCATCATTGTGTTTATCGCTAAAAATAATAGTTATCAGAAACTAATATTTCTCTTAACAAAAGTAAAAAAAAATTCCTTTTTTTAAATTTTCCTAATAAAAATTAGTATAATAATTATTGCAGTTAATGATAATTAAGTAATAACAATAGTTTCTAATTTAACCTCAAGGCCAGTAATTTTCAGTGGGAGGAACTTAATTGATATCTATGACCCCAGTATTTGATTGGTACTATATTTTATTGACCCCAGAAGGATGAAAAGTAAACTTGACTTCAGTAAGATTTGAACTCAAAATGTAAAGAACTGGAGCAAATATCACAAGACACTCTTTCTTTTCAATGCACTAATGAGTCTGCCAATGCACCAAGCATCATCATCATCATCATCATCATCCTCATCATTATTACTATTATCATTATTATATAAGGTAGTGAGCTGGAAGAATTGTTAAGATGTTGGGCAAAATGCTTAGCTGCATCTCATTCATGTTTGCCTTTCATCCTTTGTGAGGGGGGGGGCTGATAAAATAAGTACCAGTTGTGAACTGGGGTCGATGTAATTGATTTACCCTCTCCTCTCCAATGTCAGGCCTTGTGCCTTTAGCAGAAAGGATTATTTCGTCCAGATATTAACATTCTGAGTTTCACCCTTTAATATTTAAACTGACCATATGTGGCCCAAATATTCTATTTGTTTTATCTTCAAACTGACCAGATCCAGGCTCTCATGCACACCCTACAATGTCATTGTATTGTAAAAATAAACAATCGTGTCATTGAAATCTTGAAGCTACGAGATAATGTATGATTAATACAAAACAATGTTAATAAATAAGTATTACTTTTGACAGGATAATCTTTGAAAGAGTTAAACTTCTCCTTTCATGCTTTTGCAGGTTAATCAATTAAACCTGTCAAATGCTAGTGTTGATGTCATTAACTTACCAACCTCACCACAAAGAAGAAAAAAATTCAGGTCATGTGACTATATTAGAAAAAATTATTATTATTATTATTATTATTATTATTATTACTATTATTAGGTGTAGGAGTGGTTCAGTCCCACTGCATGGCACCTTGGGCAAGTGTCTTCTACTATAGCCTCGGCCCGACCAAAGCCTTGTGAGTGGATTTGGTAGATGGAAACTGAAAGAAGCCCATCGTGTATATATCTATATATGTGTGTGTGTGTGTGTCTGTGTTTGTCCCCACCAACATCGCTTGACAACCGATGCTGGTGTGTTTACGTTCCCTGTAACTTAGCAGTTTGGCAAAAGAGACCGAGAGAACA
>NC_068985.1:83673822-83676706 GCF_001194135.2 Octopus bimaculoides
TGGGCAAGTGTCTTCTACTATAGCCTCGGCCCGACCAAAGCCTTGTGAGTGGATTTGGTAGATGGAAACTGAAAGAAGCCCATCGTGTATATATCTATATATGTGTGTGTGTGTGTGTCTGTGTTTGTCCCCACCAACATCGCTTGACAACCGATGCTGGTGTGTTTACGTTCCCTGTAACTTAGCAGTTTGGCAAAAGAGACCGAGAGAACAAGTACTAGGCTTCCAAAGAATAAGTCCTGGGGTCTATTTGCTCGAATAAAAGGCGGTGCTCCAGCATGGCCACAGTCAAATGACTGAAACAAGTAAAAGAGAGTAAAAACAGAGTAGTAGTAGTAGTAGTAGTAGTAGTAGTAGCAGTAGCAGCAGCAGTAGAAATAGTAGTAGTAGTGGTAGCAGCAGCAGCAGCAGCAGTAGAAGTAGTAGTAGTAGTAGCATGGAAGGTGGCAAGCTGGCAGAATCACTAGCATGCTGGGTGAAATGCTTAGTGACATTTTGTCTGTCTTTACGCTCTGAGTTCAAATTCTGCCAAGGTCGACTTTGGTTTTCATCATTGGGGTCGGTAAATTAACTACCAGCGAAACACTGGGGTTCATGTAATCAACTAGACTCCTCCCACCAAAATTGCAAGCCTTGTGCCTTTAGTAGAAAGGATTATTATTATTAATATTATCATTAATGGTTTCTTTCACTATAATTTTATTTCAAACTGCCTAAGTACCAGGCATCTTCCAGAGGCCAAGAGTAGCAAGGGCACTTATATTTTGCTATGCATGCTAAAATTATCACCACATTTACTTCATTTTTGATGGAGAGTGCTTTCCATAGTATATGGGCTGGACCCATCAAGGTTATCTTTTGTAGTTCACTGAGATTGGAATTACCAGGGAGTTGCTTAATATACTTCTCAGCTCCCTTCTTTATCATTCCCAACACATCAATTACTACTGGTATTATCATTGTACTAATTATCATCATCATCATTATTATTATTATTAAGGTGGCAAGCTGATAGAATCATTAGCATGCCAGACTTGACTGCATTTCATTTGTCTTTACATTCTGAGTTCAATTGTCACCAAGGTTGACCTTGCCTTTCATCCTTTCAGAGTCGATGTAACAGCCTTGCCACCTCCCTCAAATTTCAGGCTTTGTGCCAATCATAGAAAAGATTATTATTGTTTTTGATGTTGTTGTTGTTGTTGTTATTATAACTGCTGTAGTTGTAGTTGTTGTTATAGTCAATGAAAGTAGGGAGGACAAATTTGGAGCTTAAATTAATTAAAATTAATTAAAAATAGAATGCAATGGAGAGTAAATCTGTATGATGACCTCCACTTACAAAACATATATTGGTAAACAAAAACATCTCAAAATATTCACAAAACTTAACAACAGACAAGGAAGAACCATTATTGAATGCCTTCATTTATAAGTACACCAAAATATACCTTCAATAAATAAATAAATAAATAATCATGATCGAAAAAGATAGCACTATTAATTAATAAGTACATTTAGTCACACATGCACAAAACCATAAATAAAATCTCCAATTAATAAGAAATCAATTTTAACAAACTATAGAAATAACCAAATTTAAAATTAATTAGCACCGATAAGACACTAGCATTATTCATTAATCCATTGAGAGACATAGAAGCTATGGGAAAAGAAAAACAAATACACAAACAAGAAAACATGCAAAAAAGAAATAACAAAAACTAATAAAAACTTCCAATTAATACGAAATCAATTTCGACAAACTATAGAAATAACTAAATTTAAAATTTAAAAGAATAGATTTAATCCTCTGACACATTTCTATATACTCCATTCTTCTTAGTATAATCACATCTACAATATAACAACGGCTATTTCCTCACTAATTGCCAACTAATCACAATAAGTTGGCTGCTTCCAAGCACCAACGAATCACAGTATACAATAGCCATTCCTTAATCCAACCCATCACTTGTTTACAACCTCCTATTTAAACTATAAATATCAATTGTCAGTCAGTGTTAGTATTCCTTTGTATGTTAATTCACTTGCGCGCTAATACTGAAAAAAAATCTTAATTTATTGCAACGTATTCTACCATACAGATGTCTTATATTCATAGCCATCATAAAAATCTGTTAGCTTTTCTTAACTTGCTTACAATAGGAAATGTACTACATGTTTATTACTTGTTATTAATGAAGGAATATAAAGCGACTCAATATTAAATTGGTCTACAAATTCTCCTGGTTGTTTGTTCAATTGAACATGTATGAGAAAGAACAGTAGCAACAGCAACAATGTCATGACCATCACCATCGTCATTATCATCATCACAGTTATTTTTTCATGGTGGTATGGGTTGGATGAATTATTATTATTTTTAAGGCAGAATTTTTTTTTACAAATGCCAATTCATTTCATCACATCATACAACACAGATTTTCCCCCTCTCCTAGACACACATGCACACTCATGTTCACATGCATAGATACAGACATGTGTGCATGTGCAGACACATATCATACACTGTAGCAGTAGTAACATCTGGACACATACACGCATATACTTATATATATATATATTTTTTTTTTTATATATAATGTTGACCAGATAAAAATATACCTTAATCCCCTAAGATCTCAGATATTTTTTCTGAATATCTCAGATATTTACTGGGCAACATTATATCCTCATCATCATCATCGTTTAACGTCCGCTTTCCATGCTAGCATGGGTTGGACGATTTGACTGAGGACTGGTGAAACCGGATGGCAACACCAGGCTCCAATCTAATTTGGCAGAGTTTCTACAGCTGGATGCCCTTCCTAACGCCAACCACTCAAAGAGTGTAGTAGGTGCTTTTACGTGTCACCCGCAC
>NC_068985.1:83677328-83678191 GCF_001194135.2 Octopus bimaculoides
ATATATATATATATATATATATATATATATATATACACATACACACATATATATGACACAGATGGGCAGAGATTCACTACACCTGTTTCAAACGTTCTTTACCGAGGAACAAATCAACTATATCATGAAAACAGAAACGTTTTCTTCAGGTGAATTAAAAAATACTATTTAACATTTAGGATTTCTCATCCTAACCAAATAGTAAAGGATGTATATTGACTCAGTCACCTCGGTGCCAGATGAGTGACTAAATTGGGGAATGCTCTTTCAATGTTAAATATACATGGCAACAAACCTATCAACACCACCAAGTGATATAAAGAAAGGAAGAAAAGAAAACGAAAACGAAAAAAACGCTCATCCTTCTTATAGGAAGTCAAAGGGTTTCTTTTGGGGATTGACTTTATTTACAGATAAGGAGACAAGGTGGCTCATCAGCATGCTATTATGAGTAGCAAGGGAAGAAATAATTATGTGTGTATGTGTGTGTGTGTACAGGTATATGTATATGTGTGTGTGCCTGACTTTGTATCTGTGTTTGTTCCCCATAACTGCTTGACAACTGGTGTTGGTGTGTTAACATTCTCATAATTTAACAGTCCAGCAAAAGAGAGCAAGAATAAGGACCAAGTTTTAGAAAATATATAAGCATCATGGTCAATTCATTCAATGGAAATTCTTCAATACAGTTCCCCCCCCCCCTTGGCATGGCCACAGTGTAATGACTGAAACAAGTTCCATTCATATAGTGGTCATAGGTGCCATACCTTAACCACACACACAAACATATATATATACATACATATACATATATATACATACATATATATATATATATACATACATATATATATATATATATA
>NC_068985.1:83679891-83683178 GCF_001194135.2 Octopus bimaculoides
ATATATATATATATATATATATATAGATAGATAGAGAGAGAGAGAGAGAGAGATAGAGAGAGAGAGAAAGAGAGAGAGGTTATGAGTGGTAGTGGTGTCAATTAGACCCAGAGGTTTCAGGTAATGCTGAGTAAGTGCTATAGATAGACCATAGTTAAGCTCCAGGCTCGGTGATTATGCGAATAAGGGGTTCAATGTAGTTCATATCTCAGTGTGTGAATATAAGGATCTACTTTCCGTAATGAGATAAAAAACCAAGGCTGTGCATATTTTAGAACATTTATAAATAGAAGGTCTTACAGCTGTTTCCAGGATATTTGCTATATCCCTTCATCAGAGACGGTGTGAGAGGATAGTTAAACAATAGTTAGTTTAGTTAAGATAGGAAATAGAGAATGAATGTAGGGAATATTGTATTTGTAAATCCATTGTTTAGACAGAATGGTATACATATAAGATCCCAATACCTTGTGAGTAAAATCCAATAGTCTTTAAGATTGGTCATTGTATTTGTAAATCCATTATTAAGATTCCAATACCCTATGAGTAAAATCCAACGGTCTTTGAAATTGGTCATTCCAAACACAGAGTTTATACACAGTGTTAATGAATTGAGGGTTCTGCACTTTAAGCAGAACCCATATATATTATATTATATTTTAATATATTATATTATACTTTATATATATATATATATATATATATATATATATATATATATATATACTATACTATATATATATATATATATACACACACACACATGCATATACATACATATATATGTATATGTCTATACAGACAGACAGATAGATAGATACGCTATTGATTCAAGTTAACCAATTAAGCATATGGAAAACAAATCATACTACAACAGTGTTTTGTGCTGAATAGATTTGAAGCTTGTAATGAATCATGAAGTAATGGTTTAATTGCAATTAACATTGTCAATGTGAGTGATGATAATGACAATGACGACAATGACAATAACAATGATTGCATTGGATTGGATATTACAATATTAATTATATTTCCAGAGTTTGTGTTTTGTATTTTGTTGACATGTGACTTGATCTGAGATTGCATGTTGAAACTGAAACAACTATGTTGTAGAAAAGTCATGTGAAGGATATCTTGAACATTTTGTTTTTATTTAACCCTTTACTTTTTAAACTGGTCATATCCAGCCAATATATTTTACCCATTTTATGATCAAACTGACCACATCCAGCCCAAATATTCTACCCATTTTCTATTCAACCTGACCACATACAGCCCAGATATTCTACCCATTTTCTGTTCAAACTGACCACATCCAGCCCAGATATTCTACCCATTTTCTATTCAAACTGACCACATCCAGCCCAAATATTCTACCCATTTTCTATTCAAACTGATCACATCTAGCCCAAATATTCTACCCATTTTCTATTCAACCTGACCACATCTGGCCCAGATATTCTACCCATTTTCTATTCAAACTGACCACATCCAGCCCAAATATTCTACCCATTTTCTATTCAACCTGACCACATCTAGCCTTTAACTCCTATTGTACAATGTCACTATAGAAATAAATAAAAACATCATCAAAATTCCAAAGCCGTGAGATTAACGCATGATTAATTCAAAACAATGGGAATAAATAGGCAATATATTTCACAGTAATCTGAATGCTAAAGGGTTAAGTCTTTTGTCCTTAAATTCTCAAGGGAATGCAGTGCCCATGACTCTTTACAGGGCATCTGAAACTAGTGGGAGTGAGGCAATAAGGGAGGAAGATATTGTTGAATTCAAGACCAGGCCCAAACTTTAGTGACTGAGGCACTGAAGATGCTAAATGGTGGTGTTAAACTGTCTGAGGAATGTTTGAATTTGAAATCAGAACAAACACAGAGCAGGGACAATTACCACAAAGCATCCAGTTCCATGTTTTTACAGTTTAGCTAGACGACTGCACTGGATTGATGCAGTTTTACCACATACACCCCCTACATCATCATCATCATCATCATCAAACATCTGTTTTCCATGCTGGCATGGGTTGAACGCTTTGACTGAAAAATGGTAAGCTGGGGAGCTGCACCAGGTTCCAATTTGATTTGGCATGGTTTCTACAGTTGGATGCCCTTCCTAACACCAACTACTCCAGGAGTGTAGTGGGTGATTTTTACATGCCACTGGCATGGGTGCCAGTTACAAAACACCAGCATCAGTCATGACTATGATCTCACTATGATCTCACTATGACTATGATCTACTGTAGGGTAGGTGTAAGACACTAGATCTGGCCAGTTTGAATATAAAACTGGTAGAATATTTTGGCTGGATATAGTCAGTTTAAATGCTAATGGGTTAACTCTTTTTCAGCATTCAGATTATTCTGAAGCACAGTATATTGCTGAAGGTCTCAGTCACTTGTCACTGCCTCCATGTGGCCCAAAGTTTGAAGGATGCTTTTTTTACGTGCAACTAGCATGGGTGCCAGATATGCAGCACTGACATTGGCCATGACTATGATTTCACTTGGCTTGATGGATCTTCTCAAGTACAGCATATCACCCAACATTTGAAGGGTGCTTTTTATGTGCCAGTGGCATGAATGCCAGATACATGACACTGGCACCAAACATGACTGCGATTTCGCTCGGTTTGACGAGTCTATCTTCAAAAAGAATAAAAGGAGGAAAGGCAAATTTGATGTTGATAGGATTTGAACTGAGAGTATAGAGAACTGGAACAAATACTGACATTCTAACAACTCTGACAATTGTTTAAGAAGTGAGGGTGAGATTTTGAGTGATATGTCGCTGCCATTTCTAGCAAATCAAACAATCACTTCAGTGTGCTACCCCCACCACCACTACCACTACTACTACTACTACTACTACCACAACCACCATCGTTGGCTCCAGTGTAGACTAGTTATTGTTGTCATTGTTATTATTGTTTAACCCCAGGTCAACCCCTAGTTAATTAGATCAATCACCAAAAGTATTCCAGCCATGGTCACCATGTCTTTTCTCCGCAGGTAGATAATCTAGGACTGCATTATTTTAAACATGTCACTTTTTGTTTGAGAATGGTAAGACATCATTTAACCCTTTAGCATTTGGATTACTCTGTCAATTGTAACATTTGTTTATTTGTATTGTTTTGAATTAATCATGCATTATTTCATAGCTCTATTTATTTCCTCTTATTCCTTTATGTCGAAGAGCATAAGCTCAAAACATAAAAGATTTTTACATTTTTCCCGAGTGTCCAACTAATAAACCTGCTTGTTG
>NC_068985.1:83684455-83691031 GCF_001194135.2 Octopus bimaculoides
ACATAGAGGGGACAAACAAGGACAGACAAAGGGATTAAGTCGATTACATCGACCCCAGTGCATAACTGGTACTTAATTTATCGACCCCGAAAGGATGAAAGGCAAAGTCGACCTCGGTGGAATTTGAACTCAGAATGTAATGGCAGATGAAATACCGCTAAGCATTTTGCCTAGCGTGCTAACATTTCTGCCAGCTCGCCGCCCTAACCTTCTTTCAGTTTCTGTCTACCAAATCCACTCACATGGCTTTGATTGGCCGGAGGCTATAGTAGAAGACACTCGTCCAAGGTGCCACGCAGTGGGACTGAACCTGGAACCATGTGGTTAGGAAGCAAGCTTCTTACCACACAGCCACTCCTGTGCCTATATTGGTTACAAAAAAAGGCTTTTCTTAACCATACAGTCATACCTGCATATTTTCCATTTTTACAGTTTCTAACATCTTAGACAATCTTGTAGAAACTTCTCCTGCCACTCTCATTAACTCAAGGAAACAATACAAACACATTGTGCCAGGCATGGATTATGATTCTAAGATGGCCAACTCTGACACTAAAATAACCAGGTATGGTAAGAAGCTTGCTTCCCAACCACACGGTTCTAGATTCAGTCCTACTGTGTGGTACCTTGGGCAAGTGTCTTCTTCTAAAGCCTCAGGCCAACCAAAGCCTTGTAAGTGGATTTGATGGACAGAAACTGAAAGAAGCCCATTGTATATATCATCATCATCATCATCGTTTAACGTCCGCTTTCCATGCTAGCATGGGTTGGACGATTTGACTGAGGACTAGTGAAACCGGATGGCAACACCAGGCTCCAATCTAATTTGGCAGAGTTTCTACAGCTGGATGCCCTTCCTAACGCCAATCACTCAGAGTGTAGTGGGTGCTTTTACGTGTCTACTCTTTTACTTGTTTCAGTCATTTGACTGTGGCCATGCTGAAGCACCGCCTTTAGTCGGGCTTATCGACCCCAGGACTTATTCTTTGTAAGCCTAGTACTTATTCTATCGGTCTCTTTTGCCGAACAGCTAAGTTCCGGGGACGTAAACATACCAGCATCGGTTGTCAAGTGATGTTAGGGGGACAAACATAGACACACAAACATATACACACGCACACGCACATATGTATACATATATACGACAGGCTTCTTTCAGTTTCCGTCTACCAAATCCACTCACAAGGCTTTGGTTGGCCCGAGGCTATAGTAGAAGACATTTGCCCACGATGTCACGCAGTGGGACTGAACCCAGAACCATGTTGTTCGTAAACAAGCTACTTACCACAATGTATGTATGTATGTATGTATATATGCACATGCGGGTGTGGATGTCCTTGTATCTGTGATTGTCCCCCACTGCCACTCGACAACTGGTGTTGGTTTGTTTACATCCTCATAATCTAGCAGTTCAGCAAAAGACACCAATAGACTAAGTACCATGCTTAACGAAAGAAATCAATAAAATAAGTACTGGAGTTGATTTGTTTCACTAAAATTTCTTTGAGGTTGTGCCCCAGCATGGTCGCAGTCTAATGACTGTAAAACAAGTAAAAGAAAACAAAATAAAAAAAATTATACAAATGGACCATAAATGAGTGCTTGCTACACTAAACAACACTCCTGCACTCCTTCCCTATTTTCATCTCCTCCTTCTACTCACTGTTTCCAATAAAAATGGTAAAAAATAAAATCCTTACTATTTTTTTGAATTTTAAATGTTGCAGTTGGGGGGAGAGGAGGTTTTGCTGGAAAGGATGGTGGGGGTGGGCTTCTGTTCAAGCCTTGCTGTCATTGGTTCCTATAACTATTCCTTCTATCAACTACTAACCATCCAATCCACCCCCACTCCCATGTTAGGTGAGGTAGTAGTTGGTTGATGAGTAGTAGTAGCAGTAGTAATAGTAGTAGTAGTAGTTGCAGTAGCAGCAGTAGTGGTAAATAGTGGTAGCAGCAGCAGCAGTAGCAGCAGCAGCAATAGTAGTAGTAGTAGTAGTAGTAGTAGTAGTAGCAGCAGCAGCAGTAGTGGTAATAGTGGCAGCAGTAGTAGTAGCAGCAGTAGTGGTAATAGCAGCAGTAGTGGTAATAGTGGCAGCAGTAGTAGTAGTAGTAGCGGTAGTAGTAGTAGTAGTAGAGTAGCGGTAGTACTAGTAGTAGTAGTAGCGGTAGTAGTAGTAGTAGTAGTAGAGTAGTAGAGTAGTAGCGGTAGTAGTAGTAGTAGTAGTAGCAGTAGTAGTAACGGTAGTAGTAGTAGTAGTAGCGGTAGCAGTAGCAGTAGTAGTAGCGGTAGTAGTAGTAGCGGTAGTACTAGTAGTAGAAGTAGTAGCGGTAGTACTACTACTTAGTAGTAGTAGCGGTAGTAGTAGTAGTAGTAGTAGTAGTAGCAGTAATAGTAGTAGTAGTAGTAGTAGCAGTAACCGTGGTGGTGGTGGTGGTGGTGGCAGAGGTGGTATGGTGATAGGGCTCTGAGCAGTCGTAGTGTTTGTGGTACTGCTGGCAGTGGTGGTGGTGGTGGTCGTCGTCGTTGTCATAGTTGTTGGCGTAGTAGTAGCAGTAGTGGTAGTAGTAGTAGCAGCAGCAGTTAAAATTTCGATTACTAATATTCAATCCTTAGTACCACCTCTTACCATTTCATCTCTGCCAATGTTCCTTTAGCTGACATCTCCACCATCGTCAGCAACCATCACCATCAAGAAACAGTCGACTTGCTTAGAAAATCAAGCCCACAAAGAAGCCTTTACGATGTCACTCAATTTGCTAGAAATAGTAGCAAAATTTCCCTTAACTTATAGAAAGACAGAGAGAGAGAGAGAGAGAGAGAGAGAGAGAGAGACTGAGATACTGGGTAAAGTAATTCAACATACTTAATAGCAAAGTGATGGCCATGGGTGGAATGATTTTGATCTTCATATAAGCTTTTGATCGAGGTTAAATAACAACAGCCATTGCTAAAACCGTCTTGCTGCAATGTCCGTCGACATCACAGGATCTAAAAAATCTGTACATGAGATGGAATAGATCCGATCTGCTAGAGATAGCAGCCAAATTTTCCATGGACTAAACCATAACGTCTCGTAATTGTGATGTGGAACTATTCTATCTCATGCACAGATTTAAAAAAAAAAAAATTTTTTAACTAAACACTTTGAAACTTCGAATTTTAAAAATCTGTGCATGAGATGGAACAGATCCAGCAGATCAAGAGACCACGTAAAAGTTTCGTGTGTTCTGATCCCATGGAGACAGTCATGACTTCCGGTATATTCGGCAATCGAAGTCCCCATTGGCTAAAATTACATAATTATAAATGCTTGTAGCTTTCTATTATTAATTTCTAGAAACAGAAAACGAATACGATTTTCGATATCGGTATGCAAAACTACATCAGAAATACAGCCAAACAGAAAATATCCTGGTGAAAATTTGGAAAACTTCAAATGATTGGGAGAAATTTCACAAGGTGCAGTCGTGGCCGACCAAAGCCTTGTGAGTGGATTTAAAAGACGGAAACTGAAAGAAGCCCGGGAAAGCCCCCCCCTCTCTCTCTCTATATATATATATGTGTGTGTGTGTACGTGTGTGTGTGTTCGTTCTCCGCCCCATTTACCGCTCAATAACCGGTGCTGGTGTGTTTGCGTCCCCGTAACTTAGCAGTTCGGCAATAGAAACTGCGAGAATAAGTACTAGGCTTGCAAAGAATAAGTCCTAGGGTCAATTCGTCCGACTAAATGTGGTGCTCCACCATAACCGCAGTCAAATGACTGAAACAAGTACAAGAATAAAAGAATATGTGAGTGAGTGAGTGTGTGTGGAGGGGTGATCCCCTACCACCGCTTGACAAGTGGTGTGGGTGAGTTTACATCCCTGTAACTTAACGGTTCAGTTATTTATTCTATCGACTAAGAGACCGATAGAGTAAGAACCAGGCTTAACATTTTTTAAACGTATTGAGGTCGAGGAGTTCACTATTAATCTATATATGCTGTGGTTTACAATAAGAAAGTTAACGCAAAGGCCCCAATCACTAGCGGTAGGGGGCGGTCCGCCCCGGGCAGCATTCTTAAAGGGGCGGTACTTTTGGGTCTGCTGCAGGCAATATGTGGTTCTTTGTGGGGTCCGGGGGCGCGAACGGAAGGGCCACCCCGGGCGGTACACACTCTAGCTACGCTAGTGATCCCAATGCTTTAAGTTTGCCCGGGGGTCAACGCTATAATGTTAAGTCGGCCCTGTATTACTCTGTTGAATAATGTAGTCCTGCTACCATACTCATATGAAAAAGGTGGGATAGTCACGGCTGGCATGATTTTTATTTGTAGGTCTATTATTATCAGATAAGGGTTGATATGCAATGTTAAGCAACACAAATCCCTACCGGCGTCATCCTTCATTACGTTATTCTTAATTTTGACTAAAACACAAGACTTGAAAGAAAATTGTCGTCATTGGTCAATGAGAAACAGTGGTGGTGGTGATTGATGTAGTAAGGTGATGTCAAGAACGGGGATGATGATGATGGCGTTGTTATTAGTAGAGGTGATGGTGGTGAATGTTGTGGTAGTGGTATTTTGCTACTGCTGCTGCTAGTGGTCTAGATGACAGTGAAAGTGTTGGTAGTAGTGATGTCATCGTAATTGTTGTTTAGCCCCAGGTGAGCCTGAATCAATGAAACGTGTGGTCAGAAGCACACAACAGAACAGAGGGGCTTGGCTCTGCGAAGCTGGAATGGGCCTACACTCCTACACTTTGACAGGTGAGACTATATCTCTTGTTGAGTCAGAGAGGTTACTCTTTGGTAAAAGAATTACTTCGTTGTATAAATCAGAAGTTTCTAATTCTACTGGGTAAGATTAGGATTTGCTCTTGAGTTGTTGACAACACACCTAAGCTGATATTCGGCGCCCCATCATTTTATTTTTCTCAGTTAGTAAAAGCTGAAATTTTTACTGCGTGTAAATAATGGTAACTGTAGATGAAAAAAAATAATGTGTTTGTCACAATATATATAAGCTGAAGAGACCACAATTCAAACACAGCCCCCAAGTTCCAAAACCCTCTATTATTAAAATATAATATAGAGCAAAGGCGGTGAGCTGGCAGAATCTTTACAAAATGCTTGGCGACATTTCGTCCGTCTTCACGCTCTGAATTCAAATGCCTCCAGAGTCGACTTTGCCTTTTACCCTTTCGAGGTCGGTAAAATAATTACCAGTTGAGCACTGGGGTCGATCTAATCGACTTATTCAGCTTCGCCCGAAACAGCTGGCCTTGTGCCAAATTCTGAAGCCAATACATAATATAGAGCAGAGGTAACTCCAGGTTCTTCAGCTAGAGCATACAATTTTTAAAAACAAAGCCATATAATTGAAGCAAGGTACATATCCCTCCCTCCCCACCATACATATGGGCATATAAATATGATTATGTTAAACCGTTAGTCTCTACACATTTTTTCTCTCCATTTTGTTTTTCATTCTCTCGGTTTTTTTTTTGCCTCTTAATCTTTACTGTCGAAGAGCATGGGTTCGAAAAGTAAAAGACTTTTCCATTCTTCCCGAGTGTTGAGCTCATGCACTTGCTTGTTGTTCTTTCACCTGTCTTCGTCTTTTGTTTTCTGTAAATCTAAACTATATATATATATATATATATATATATATATATATATATATATATATATATATATATATATATATATATACACACACACACACACATACACATATATACCATCTTCCCATGTGTCTTGCATGAAAAGGAAAGGTTTACATTAAAATCAGATTTGTTATCCGCATTTATTTTTATATCTTTAGAGCATACATTACATTTTATTTAGAAAACGTCACTGAAATAGAGAGACCGTTATCTTTACTAGTCTTTTACTGGGAACAGTTACTGGAACGTGGCCATGTTGAAACACTGCCGTTAGCACTTTAATCCACCAATATCACTTCCATTACTCAATTGTTATTTTGTCAGTATTCTTGTCGAATTGGTAAGTTATAGACATAAACAATCAAGTGTAAACATACACACACACACATTAGTATGTTGACTACTGTGTTTGATGGTAGTATAACAGGTGTTTCATCGTGTTTGTGTGTGTGTGTGTGTGTGTTGGAACATAATTTATTTGTTATATTGATAGGAAAGGTGTTGATGCAATGCAATGAAAGGAAACAGTCAGATGAAACAGCATAATATGACACGTTACGAAGTCTCTGTTAGAAACTTAACACGGAGGCTAGTTTATTATATACTAGCAGAAATACCTGGCTTTGCCCGGGTTAAAGAGAATAATGAAATCTAAAAACGCCGTCTAGACTACGCAACCCTCAACTGTTAGTAGCTACGATACCATATTTCTACATTAATAACTCTCCAGTCCATGCCAGCATGGAACATAGACATTAAGTGGAATGCCAGTCTCTCATCTAGGAGGGCCTTGAAATCAATGTTACCAACTGGGGACTATGTGTGTCGCAGTGATAATAAAAAGACCCAAAGGAGGTCTGCAACGAAATAATTTTACTCAACACGATGAAACACCTGTTATACTACCATCAAACACAGTAGTCAACA
>NC_068985.1:83691688-83693365 GCF_001194135.2 Octopus bimaculoides
GTAGAATAGTTTCATTTTTAAAGTGAAAGTATTTGACATGAGTGTTTTTGTTTCACTTTTGACACGTAATACTTAAATAGTGGAGGAGATATTATGTTGCCGTGGGCTCGAACTCTGCAAGAAGTTTAAAATTTTTTTGACTAAAACACAACTGGAACCCTAAGTAAGGCACCTGTAAAATTTGAATGAAATTGGTTGCATAGTTCTCGAGTTTTAGGGATTCACACAGACAGACAGACAGACAGACACACATTCTCATTTTTATATATATATATATATAGATAGATAGATAGATAGATACTGGCATTTCGTCGGTTACGATGACGAGGGTTCCAGTTGATCCGACCAATGGAACAGCCTGCTAGTGAAATTAACGTGCATGCATGTGACTGAGTAGTCTACAGAGCCGTGTACCCTTTATGTGATTCTCAGGGAGATTTACCATGATACACAGTGTGACAAGGCTGGCCCTTTGAAATACAGGTACTACTCATTTTTGCTAGCTGAGTGGACTGGAGCAGTACGAAATAAAGTGTCTTGCACAAGGACACAACGCGTCGCCGGGAATTGAACTCCGTGTTCACGGAAAGCTCTAGTCGGATCACCGAACTATCACGTGAACAAAAGCCGTTCATTGGATAAAATCTCGGCTGCACACATGTTCAGACTAAGACTGAACTGTGGTTTGAGATTTGTATGTGACTGAACGCAGGATCGAATTTAATGCAGTAACATAAAAAAATACATGCATATATATACTACGCACGGCAATTTCAGCAGCGCATTTTGAAGAGAAAAGGTGAGAAAAAAAATGTTTTTAGGGCATTAAAGGTTATGGGAGGCCTACGTTGACATATAGGAACCGGGATGACTTTTTTGGAGACAATTTTCGGGCAAAAAATAAGCGCATCTTCTATGCCGTCAAATACGGTATATTAGAAGAGGCTTCCTTCAGGTGCTACACAGCAGGGTCGCCCGAAACCACGGGTTTATTAAGCTAACTTCTTGCACATAATTCATTCTTGTTACAAAGAAACAGAGTGAGAAAGTGTTGAAATAGTTCAATTTATCCCCAGTAGACAAATACAATTTACTTTTAATAAATTAAAGAACATGAGTGACTGTGTGGTAAGAATCTTGCTTCTCAACTGCATGGTTCCGAGTTCAGTCCCACTGCGTGGCACCTTAGACAAGTGTCTTCTACTATAGCTTCGGGCCGACCAAAGCCTTGTGAGTGGATTTGGTTGACTGAAAGCTGGAAGAAACCCCTCGTGTATATATATATATATATATATATATATATATATATATATATATATTAGTCATAGAATAAAAACACTGGGTTAACGACTCAACATATCACACCCCCTCAATGAACATATAAAAGAAATACAGCATAATCCGTCAAACATAAGGAATAAGAAGATATAACGTAAGAAGAAATAGTAAATAAAAAATATAGCCTATATAGGGGGTCATCACCAGTTTACACTCTATTGTGTTTTGAAATACAGTGGTGTACCTCCGAAATGTCCTTAGGTGCTGTACGTGGTTTTCGTGAAATTATTTTACCGATTGATACCTGCGGTGTGCTGTAATTGTTTTTGACTCATGTGTTGTGAACCTTTTTTGGACATGGTGAGCGGAATTAAATTTTACATGTTTTACCTGCTGATA
>NC_068985.1:83695729-83696559 GCF_001194135.2 Octopus bimaculoides
AAAGAGGCGAGCCCCGTTCTATGCTCGGGTCAAGGCATAGAACGCAACCTGCAATATCAGCAGTTTACCCCCGCCGCGTCATGCTGGTTCCGTACCCCTTTGAGCAACATCGATATTCACTCATCTGTCTACAAACTGTTTCCAAGCTTTCCTATCATTTATAAACTCTCTTGCCTCTCTCACTCCAACGTTTCTAACCGCCAAGGCTTTCCTCACTCCATCCAGCCACACAAACCGAGGTCAGCCTCTGGTTCTGTTGCCTACCACTTCTGTCATCATCACCCTCCTTACCATCCGCTCCTCATCCATCCTCTCCATGTGGCCAAACCATCACAACACTCGTCTATCCATTTTGGTTGTTCTCTCATTCCTGCGCGCCTTCGCAACTCAGAAAAAGCCTTTTACTTTTTCAAAATTTTCTCAATAAGGTTGTAATCAATAACCTCGAAAACGAATCTACAAAATTTTGCTTTAAAAATTAGCATTTTTCAACAAGTTTTGAGAGAAACAATGCCAGATGTGTGTGTGTGCGTGCGCGTATGCATGCATGTGTGTATGCTTAAGACTACGACATACACATACATACACAGAGGTAAACACATAATTTCAAAACAAGGTGGCAAAAAATAGTACTCGAATACCGAAGGCAGAGTAATATGATCGCAACTGTAAGGCGGCGAGCTGGCAGAAACGTTAGCACGCCGGGCGAAATGCTTAGCGGTATTTCGTTTGCCGCTACGTTCTGAGTTCAAATTCCGCCGAGGTCGACTTTGCCTTTCATCCTTTCGAGATCGATAAATTAAATACCAGTTGTGTACTGGATCGATCTA
>NC_068985.1:83696992-83697859 GCF_001194135.2 Octopus bimaculoides
TATATATATATATATATATGTGTGTGTGTGTGTACTTAATAAAAACATATGGATAGATAGATATGTATGTATGTATGTGTGTATTGACAAAATTACCAAAACATTTGATGTCTTGTGTCTTGGACCACCTCGAAGTAAATGTCTTTAATAGCTTTAAATTGCTAAAGGCTATCTCCAAGTTACCGGCTACTGAGAGGTGGTACGTCTTGTAATTAGGGATCTTCGAAATAACAGGAGTAATGAAAATGCTAACACAGACATATACGCGTATGCATACATACATACATACACACATACAGACAGATAGACTGGCTTCTATCAGGTTTCCGTCTACCAAATTCTCTTATAAAACTTTGGTTGTCCCTGGGTTATGGGCCCGATGTACCGCACAGTGGGAGGCAAGTTTCTTAGCAACGCAGTTACGCCTGCGTTTTTTTCTTTTATCTTTTACTTGTTTCAGCCATTTGAACGCGACCATGCTGGGGCACCACCTTCATGAAGTTTTAGTTGAATGAATCTGCCCCAGTACTTAATTTAAAAAAAATATTTTTAAGCTTGTTACTTATTGTATCAGTACCTTTTACTGAACCGCTGCATCACGGGTTACACAAACACACCAACACTGGTTGACAAGCGGTGGTGGGACAAACACAGACAGACACACACAAGAAGGGCTTCTCTCAGTTCAGCTCTACCAAATCCACTCGACCCGAGACTATAGTAGAAGACACTTGCCCAAGGTGCCACAGAATGGGACTGAACGCGGAAGTATGTTGTTGGGAAGCAAGTTTCTTACCTCACAGCCACACCTGGTGTGTGTGTGTGTGTGTGTGTGTGTGTGTGTGTGTGTGTGTGTGTGTGTGTGTG
>NC_068985.1:83698155-83702308 GCF_001194135.2 Octopus bimaculoides
TATATATATATATATATATATATGTGTGTGTGTTTGTCCCCCACTATCGCTTAACAACCGATACTGGCTTGTTTACGTCTTCGGCAAAAAGAGACCAGTACAATTGTTCGATTAAACCAGGAGTTCTCGACTATTCTTTTTTTTATTTGTATCTATGGATCCCTTTGATTACTATTTTATTCCGGTGGACCCCCATAGCCATTCAATGTTTTAAAAAATGGTTTTATAGAAACTTCTTTCAAAATTCCTATTTTTGTCTTTTACATATTAATTTGTCTAGGTTGAACTAAGAGAAATAAACCAAACTGTTTCTCGCAATACATACCAATACATACATCTGAAGCAAAATTTTTTCAGGCCCCTTAAAATACTATTGTGGATCCTTGATTTACTATTTTGTAGCATGGACCCAAAAAATCGTATATGGACCCCGGTTAAGAACCACTGGAATAAATCCTTAAATGCATGCCCCAGCATGGTCGTTTCTCTGAATGAAGATAAGAGATAAAATAATAATAATGATAATGATATATCCAGGATACCGTTATCTCATGTTGGAGCTGCGATTCCAACGAAATATGACAGATGTGGAAATTCAACTTGCTAGAAATAGCAGTCAAATCCTTTTCAAATTACAACTACTGTCTTTAAAATAAAGATACAAATGCTTTGGATAGCGTAGACCGAGATATCCTAAAAAACAAAACAGGATTACTATTTTGTAGCGTGGGTCCCAAAATCTTATATGGATGGACCCTCAGGGGCACGGTTTCAAGGGTTTTGTCCAGTGGTTCACAACCTGATTGGAATGCTTTTGATCTCGTCTGCTCGATCAATGGTGACTTGATGTTAACTTTAGGACATATAGCAAAGAATACGCACGCTACAAATGACCGAAAACTGATGAGCTAACCCTTTCTGGTTTGTTTACAAATATATATATATATATATATATATATATATATACGCTTAGTTTTAGAATGGTGGCATCTGATGAAGGAAATGTTCTCTATGTGGCCTGTGTGTTTTCTGTGCTCTGTTTATGTTCTGTTTTTCATTTTGCCCACGTTTTCTCGAGACGTCATGTACCCAGATATGCATCTATATATACATGTAGATGTAGGTATGTACATACATGTACGCATATATGCATATACTCACATATTATTTGTATTCTCTTTCCTTTCCTGAGCGTCCAATAATACTATCCATATCACGTCCTCACTTTGTTGTTTTTTTGTTTTTTTGTTATTGTTTTTTTGAACTATATATATATATATATATATACACACACACACACACACACACACACACACACACACACACACACACACACACACACACACATGTATGTATGTATATAGTTGTACACAGTATATACATATTCGCATAC
Organism: Octopus bimaculoides; assembly: GCF_001194135.2. Lineage (NCBI taxonomy): Eukaryota > Metazoa > Mollusca > Cephalopoda > Octopoda > Octopodidae > Octopus > Octopus bimaculoides. The sequence goes on from NC_068985.1 coordinate 83,699,549, forward strand.
GCGTATACACGCGCACACACACATACATACATACATGTTTAGATTCGTACAGTCATCCCTATCAAAGACAGGGTTCAGCCGGTGCATCAGTTTGGGGACCGGGGATCCAAGAGCGGCTCGGAAATTCAAGAAGAAAGCCCGTGGATTTGTGACGAAGCGTGTGGGGGATGGGGTTGTGGGGGGTGGAGATCCTACATCGCTCTCAGATGAGAGCACGAAAGCAACCTGGTTTTGTCTTGTAAAAATTTTCTAGGAGGCCCTGCATATACACAAATATACATACGCGTAACCCATACGCATGCATACATACATGTACACATACATTCATACATGCACGCATACATCCATGCATAAATACAAAGAACCATCCATCCGTACATACGTGTATATTCATATACAGGTAAATAAGCATGCACACACGCACGCACGAAAGCACACACATATACACACACACATACATACATACATGTATTTTCATATACATACATATACACAAGCACGAACACACACACACACATATACACGCATGCATACGCACACACATATTTACATACGTTCACTTATACACACATACACATATGTATTCTTTTCTGTTATTCTTTTACTTGTTTGTCATGCGACTGCGGCCATGCTGAAGCACCACCTTTAGTCGAACAAATCGATCCCAAGATTTATTCTTTGTAAGACTAGCACTTATTCTATGGCGTTGTTTTAGCCGAACCGCTAAGTGACGGGGACGTGAACACCAACATCGGTTGTCGAGCGATGGTGGGGCGACAAACAAACACAAATAACAAATACACCTTGGGCAAAGTGTCTTCTACAAGAGCCTCAGGCCGACCAAAGCCTTGTGAGTGGATTTGGTAGACGGAAACTGAAAGAAGCTCATCGTGTGTGTGTATATACACACACACACACGCACACACACACACGCACACACACACACATATATATATATTAACATATACATATATATATAGATACATATACATACATGATATATATATATATATATAAACACACACATATATACATACATATAAACATATACATATATATAGATACATATATATACATACATCCATATATATATATGCATATATATATATTTACATATATATACTTATAGATACATACATGTGTGTGTGTGTGTGTGTATATATATATATATATATATATATATATATATATATATATATATAGATAGATAGATAGATGTATATTCTTTTATTTGTTTTAGTCATTTGACTGCTGCCATACTGGAGCACCGTCTTTAGTCGAACAAATCGACACCAGGATTTATTCTTTGTAAGCCTATATATATATGTGTGTGTATGTGCGTGTGGATACAGGCTTACAAAGAATAAGTCCTGAGGTTGTTTTCTTCGACTAAAATAAAACCCTTTAAGGTGGTGCTCAAGTATGGCCGCAGTCAAAGTGTCTGAAACAAGTAAAAGAATAACTCAAAGAAACACACACACACACACACACATATAGCTGGAGAAAGGGATTGTGTAGTTGTAGGGGTCTATGAATGTAACTACTATTGCTATCGTAGAAGTTGTCATTTTGGTATATAATGGAGTTCACGAAGGGAATCCCCTTGTGAAAATATGGGTTAGGATATTCGTAAGCTACGCGTTGGGGGTAACGTATAGATGTAAGAACGTATACAACAGCTGTAGAGACAGCTGTTGTTATTGATGTTGTTATTACGGCAATATTTATTTATACTGCTTGTGAGAAAGTTGCCGGGCTTTTGTGGTCGCCCTCACTGTCGTCGTGGTGGTCGTCGTCGTCGTCAAAGAAGAAGAAGAATTGAGATTAAGAGTCTCGAAGGATGCCCTATTTAAAAAAATATATATCAAAATATACTTTAGAGATCGTGGTGTTAAAGTTGGGAACCCAAGGTAGTGACGGTGGTGATGGTGGTAGTAGTAGTGGTGTGGTGGTGGCGGCGATGTTGGTAATGGTGGCAGTGGCAAAGGCAGCAGTATTGACGATCGTGGCGGTGGCGGCGGCAGCGGAGGTGGTGGTGGTGGTGATTACGTAAATAAGGTGACGACTCAAGTTACACAGAAGCTTCTGCTGTTGTTATTGTTACTGTTGTCATATTTTAACCCCAAGACCGGTCAGATCCAGTAGACGCTACGGTCAGAAGCAGCTCAGTTGTGACCAGTCCGTCATTTATCTTCTTATTTCTCGCCGTTTCTTTTCCAGTTACTTTTTTTTCTTTCTTCGCTTCGGTTCGTAGTCTAACATTCTACGGACTATCGAATGTGTTTTTTTTTCGTTTCCTACTATCACGACGAAACATTGTGGTTTGAAGAATATTGACTATTATTTCTAGCAAATTGAGTGACAAGCATAAAATCGGTCTTGTTAACATAAAATGTCTTGTCGTTTTTTGTTATGGTGGTGGCAATTATATCGGTGTTGGTGGCGATAATTTTGTGGTTGTTTGCGACAGACAAGGGAAACACCTCGAGGGAAATAGACAGGTGGCTTTTCCATAAGCATGTATTTATTTGTGTGTGCGCGCACACACACACTCTAGCACGCACAGGCGTGGTTGTGTGGAAGTTTGCTTCCCAACTACATGGTTCCAGGTTCAGTCTCACTGCATGGCATCTTGGGCAATTGTCTTCTATAATAGTCTCGGCTCGATTCGGGCGTTGTTAGTGAATTTGGCAAACGGAAACTGAAAGAAGTTCGTTCTCTGTGTGGTGTGTGTATATATATATATATATATATATATAT
>NC_068985.1:83702851-83703675 GCF_001194135.2 Octopus bimaculoides
TTTTTTTTTTTTTTTTGTTTTTTTTTTGTTAAAAGTATTCTTTTCAACTGTCTACAAACACAGCCAGGCTGAAATAATTAATACATTCTTCAAGGTGTGAATAAAAAAATTCGAAAACTTGAGGGGATAGGCCCCTTAGATACCAACATGGGCCCCCACATATATGGATTCTTATGGCGCAGGGGCCCGGTTGCCATCGAGCAAGCTAGCAACCTGGCCAGTCCGCCACTGCATACATACATATAAAAGTACCTTCCATCCACGTTATGGGACCCTGTGTTCCTCGGCATGATTCCTGGTACCATTATCTCAATATACCACGAAGACAACTATCAAGAACTGCCACCTCAACCATCAATAATGAAACTACCATCGTCGTAACCATCACTATCAAACCAACATATGTGAATACAATGCACACATATATGCGTGTGTGTGTGTGTGTGTGTGATATGTTGATATGATATGATATGCAGGAGTGTGTTTTGGTTGTTGTGACATTTTAGGGCGTTCAATAACGGTAGTTGTGACTAAGGTGAAAGGTATTGAGGGTAGAAAAAAGGGGTTTGATACTCTTAGCACTAGTAAAAAATATGGGTCGGGTACTGTGGGGATAGAAGATAAGTCAAGTGTTGTTATTCATGTTGCTATTCTTGTCGGTGGCGGAGACAGAAACGATGGGCAGGGGTGTGGGAGTGTGATATGGTTATTGGTTATTGTGGTGGTGGGGGGGACTGTGATTGAGGTGATGGTGATTCTGATGATGAAAATGATGATGATGATAGTGATGACGATATGGTGGTTGTGCTGTTTTTGGTGGTGGC
>NC_068985.1:83703847-83705310 GCF_001194135.2 Octopus bimaculoides
GATGATGATGATAGTGATGACGATATGGTGGTTGTGCTGTTTTTGGTGGTGGCGGTGGTGGTGTTGGTGTTGGAGATGCAATGATGATGATGATGATGATGGTGATGACGACAGTGATGATGACATTGTGGTGGCGGCGGTGGTTGTGCTGTCTTTGGTGGGGAGGAGGGTGGTGGTGGTGGTGGTGGTGTTGTGACAGAGGTAGTGGTGATAGTGATGATAATGGTAGTGTCAACGGCGGTGGCGTTGTTGTTGTTGTTGTCGTTGTTGTTGGTGGTATTTGTGGTGTTGGCGAAAGTGATAATGTTGGTGAATAGTGGTGGTGTTGGTGGTATTGGCGGTGTTTGCGGTGCTATTGATGGTGGTTGATAGTTACTGGAAGGTGAAATACGCTACCAAAGAAAAAAAGAAAAAATGTAAACGAAAACAAGAGTTCAAGAAGCAAAAAAAAAAAAGAAGGAAAAAGCATTTTAATTTAAAAAAAAAAAAAATATAAATAAATAAATTAATTAATAAGGGTCCGACGGTTTGGGACGCATTTCGCGTATAAAGTATGAGACCCTATGAAATAACGAGAGAGGGAGGGAGAGATGGCTGACAAAGAATATATTTAGAAGATTAACACATTCACAGAGAAAGCGAGGGGTGGGATGAAGACTAGGATATGGGACGCACACATACACATACACACATATGCATATATAATTACATACATACATACATATATGCCGGTATACATATATACATACACACATCACAGTTACGTCCTGCCTGAATATGCTTCTTTCTCTTCCCACCCTTTCTCTCTCTCTCTCCCTCCCTCTCTCTCTCTCTCCCTCCCTCTCTCTCTCTCTCTATATATATATATACATATATATATATGTGTGTGTGTGTGTGTGTGTGTGTGTGTATGTGTCTTTGTGCATGTCTGTGAGACAGTGTATGTGAATTATATATATTTATGTGTGTTTGTGCGCGCGCGCACGTGTGTGTGTGTAGGTGCAGATTTGGTTGTGTGATAAGTAGTTTCTTTCCCAACTACATGATTCTGGTTTCAGTCCCATTGCAGGGCACTTCAGTAGTTGTCTTCCGCTATAACCACAGATCACCTAATCAAAGTCTTGTGAGTGGAATTGGTAAAGAGGAACTGAAAGAAGCCCATCATACACATGTGTGTGTGTGTGTGCGCGCGCGTGTGTGTGTGTGTGTGTGTGTGTGTGTGTGTGTGTGTGTGTGTGTGTGTGTTGGTCACCCACCTCTCCTTCACAAACAATGTTAGTTTGTTTATACCCCTGCAACATAGCAGTTCAGCAAAAGAGACCAATGAAATAAGTGCTAAGTTTTACAATAAAGTGCTAGGGTTGATCTATTAAACCAAACCCTTCACGGCAGTGCCCCAGCATGGCCAAAGTCAAATGTCTGAAGCAAATATACATTGAAAGATATTTGTATATATATATATA
>NC_068985.1:83705405-83706809 GCF_001194135.2 Octopus bimaculoides
GAGAGAGAGAGAGAGAGAGAGAGAGAGAGAGAAATAGATATAGGAGTGGCTGTGTGGTAAGTAGCTTGCTTACCAACCACATGGTTCTGAGTTCAGTACCACTGTGTGGTACCTTGGGCAAGTGTCTTTCTACTATAGCCTCAGGCTGACCAAAGCCTTGTGAGTGGATTTCGTGGAGGGACACTGAAAGAAGCCCGTTGCATATGTGTGTGTGTGTGTGTGTCTATTTTTATCTCCCGTCCTTCACTTGACAACCGATGCTGGTGTGTTTATGTCCCCGTAACTTAGCAGTTCAGCAAAAGACACCAATGGAATAAGTACTAGGCTTACAAAGAATAAGTCCTGGGGGGGGCGATTTGTTCGACTAAAGACACTGCTCCTGCATGGCCACAGTCAAATGACTGAAACAAATAAAAGAGTAGAAGAGTAAAAGAATATATATATATATATATATATATATATATATAAAGATAGATAGATAGAGAGAGAGAGAGAATGTATACACCACAATCCCTTGCCATATTGTGGTTCACCTATTGCAGTTCACCTTTCATGGTTTTTTTTATTTAAGCTTACGTCTGTCCCACCATGGTGCTGTTTTGCATATATAATAAAATAAATATATACAAATTATGAAAATAATAAAAAAAGAAAATATACAGTACAGTACTGCTTCTACTGCACGGAGTTTCACTTACAGCGGGGATGGGCTTGGAACATAACACCCTCGATATTTGAGGGATTACTCTACTCACCTACATATGCATACACAGACGCGCACACACACACACACACACACACACACATATAAATATGTATATATAGATGTAGACAGATAGATAGATAGATATGTATATACATATCAATCTATGCATACACACACATATAGGTAAATATATGTATATTTGTATATATATATATGTATATATATATATATATATATATATATATATGCATGTATGTATATATATATCTATCTATCTATCTGTGTGTGTATATATGTATATATATATATATATATATATATAGGCATATATATATATATATAGGCAGGTATATATATATATATATATATATAGTCAGATATGTATGTATTTATAATTGAATATATGTGTGTGTGTGTGTGTATATATATATATATATATATATACACACACATATATAGATAGATACACATACATGCACACACACATATATGCATACATGTGTGTGTGCGTCTATGTGTTTGCATGTGTGTATTACAATTGATAAGCATTTGCCATTAGTGAGTTGCAGACAAAGGAGGTGAAAACATTTGGGACTTTTCCCAGTGGAAGTTTATCCATGTATTTGAAGGGAAATAAATTTCAACTCTGTGTTGAAACTGGAGGTCATAGAGTCACCCAGCTTGGAGCCGACCTCCAG
>NC_068985.1:83707179-83708115 GCF_001194135.2 Octopus bimaculoides
ATATATATATATATATATATATATATATATATATATATATATATATATACATGTGTGTGTGTGTGTGTATTTATATATATATATATATATATATACATATACATAGATATATATATGTAAATATGCATGTATGTATGTATATATATATACACACACACATACGCATATATATGTGTATGTCTGTATTCTCTCTCTCTGTCTATATACATATATATATATATATATATACAGAGAGAGAGAGAGAATGAGAGGAGATTTATATTGATATATGTATATATATGTATGCATATATATGTGTATATTTATCTATCTAACTATCTATCTATCTTTATATGTGTGTATATATATATATATATATATATGCTCATAAATACACTAGGTGTGTGTGTGTGTGTGTGTGTGAAAAAGAAGGAAAGAAACTCTTGGTAAAGCTTGGAGAGGCATATATCAAGTGAAGTTGGTGATGAGGGCGGACATTAGCAAGGGGAATGTGATATAGGTAGGGGAGAGAGAGAGAGAAAACAAAAGAAAGGAGGGGCTATGCATAGGAGGTTGTGATAAGGGAATTGGTGGCATATACAGTTGGGGGATAGATTAGGGTCGCAATATAGGCTATGTAGATTTTAAGGGTGCAATTTGATAATGATCATGCATGAGTAATGTGTGCATACACTCTGCAAAATAATGACCAACACAGGGAAAGCTATTTGGATAGATGTATGTATGTATGTGTATATATGTGTGTGTGTATGTGTGCATGTGTGTGTGTGTGTATTTATGTATATATATATATGTATATATGCATCGCTGAGTGGTTGGCGTTAGGAAGGGCATCCAGCTGTAGAAACTCTGCCAAATTTAGATTGGAGCCTGGTGTTGCCATCCGGTTTCACCAGTCCTCAGTCAAATCGTCCAACCCATGCTAGCATGGCAAGC
>NC_068985.1:83711050-83712277 GCF_001194135.2 Octopus bimaculoides
ATATATATATATATATATATATACATATATATATATGTATATGTATAAAGAATAAAATATTTTGAGTGACACAACAATGCACATATAATTCAAACAATGGACTTATAATAACTGTTGTAATTTAATCATCCATAGTCTGATATGATATTTCAGAATAAAAATTCCTTCTTCAGATACCACTAGGAATTGATGGAGTCGCTGCTATAATCGGTTTTCCAACAGCTTTTCTTTTTTTTTTTTTCCGGAAGCATCTCAGCAGTGATCTCACAAAGTGCGTGAGATTGGCCATGTCTCTCTTGTGTGCTGGCACATCTGTAGCGCTGCTTCTAAGTTGTGTGTTATACATGCAGCTTCCTTTTTTTCCCCTTGTCCTTTTTTTCACTTTTTTTTTTTTGTTATAAACACTACATGAGCATGTTATGAAAAAATGAGCCTACACACATCCAGATGTAGTTAAATAATATATTGATTACCAACCTCTAGCCTGTTGTTAATTTGCAGCCCTAGTCTCAGCATGAGTATAGCTTCCTTAATTCTTAAATCACCCAAATTTCTTTCAATGTCCTCAATTGTGACTGTTATGCTTTTGTCAGTGTTCCGGCATCTGTCTAGATGTTTTCTGAAGGAAGAGGCTCTCGTGTTCAGATGTTCTTTGATGAGGACGTGTAACGGTCTTGTTGTGCTACCCACATAGAACTTGTATTTGTTACATTATATTCTATACACAACATTTACCCATTGGCATAAATCTGTGTCACAGATGGGACAGTTCGTTAGTGTGCATTGATTGTTGTCCTCGGTTTGTTTCTTTGCGAGGTGTCTTCTCAGAGAAGGGCTGCAGTGGGCTAGTTGTATGTCTAGCCCTTCTCTTCTCATGGCTCTTCAGATGGCTGTAGTTATCCTCTCACTAAAATGGGGTGGCGGTTTTGGTGGCGGTGGTAAGGTTGTTGTTGTGGTTATGGCAGTGGTTGTTTTTGGATTGAATGAGGTTTGAAATGATGAAAAAAGAAGCCCACATATTTTGACAGAAATATCTGACCAAATGATTAGCTTAGTTTAGCACACGAGAGAAATTGCATATGGCTGTATAGTGATATCAATGCATAGGTTTGTTCATGTGTGTGTGTACATGTATATGCACGTGACTGTGTTGCATGTGTATATGTGTGTGTGTATGTGTGTGTACATATATATATATATATATATATATATATATATATATATATA
>NC_068985.1:83712633-83724499 GCF_001194135.2 Octopus bimaculoides
GTGTCTTGCAACCTTTTCAATAGTCTTGGGAGTCAAGACTATTGAAAAGGTTGTAAGACGAAACGAAAATTTTACCGGTGAGTGTGTTAAATTTTAAGGCACAATAAGAAAATGACTCTCCCCAGACACAACATATATATATGTGTGTGTGTATATGTATGTTTGTATGTGTATATATATATATATATATATATATATATATATATTTCAGAAGTGACTCCAGGTCATCAGCATCACTTGGGCTTATCACAGATTTCGCATAAAACACATACCTGCCTGAAAAATTGCATGTTTTACCACTGTCTTTTTAGACCCAAATGGCTTATTTTTTATATCTAGCACTACGTCTTTCTCCATTTCTAAGTAAAGTGTAAAAATAAAGCAGCCCTGCAAAACACAACCAACTGACCTTAACACGCAGACACACAGAATAACAGCAAGTAAATAATAACAGCAGAGTGCACAACAAATATCAGTGATCTAACTGTCCCCTGTGCTCTTGACAAGAGATGCCTGTTAGTTTTTTACATCTACCAGGCTCGTTCGTATAACCCGAGTTACTGGGTAATTTTTCATTCCTTTAAGAATATTTTAGAACGGAAGCTTTTCATAGATTAGAATTTCAATCCTAATCTCTATAGAAATTTATTGTTTCAAGAAAACATTGAATTTGAATGACTTTTAATTTTTACGATTATAGATAGCAACTCGGGCTGTAACTCCTGAGCCCGAGTCAGACGTGTGTGAACGATGTCAAGAGAACATCTACTACAAATGATACTTTTTGACACAGGCCGCCTCTAAGACAACTGTCAGATGCTGAACAAAAATAAATGAACTGCAACCAGGTTCAATGAAAGGAGCCCGAGTTACTGGCTGCAGTTACATACTTCAAATCAGTGTTGGCAGAAATTAAATCAGCTTGCAAATACACACTGATATATTTATATCAAATCCACTCACATGGCTTTGGTCAACCCGAGGCTATAGCAGAAGACACTTGCCCAAGGTGCCACACCGTGGGACTGAACCGGGAACCATGTGGTTGGTAAGCAAACTACTTACCACACTGTCACTATACATACATATATATATATACATATATATATATATATATTAGGGATAAGAATCCCAAATTACAGGTAAAAACTCAATTAAAATCAATTTATTAAAAATTAAAATTAAATTAAGTTTCACAGTATTAAATATATATATATATATATAGTTTTATATATATAGTTTACTTATTTATTGTGGTTTTACTTATTAATTTTTCTATATGTAACAGTGGATTTTCATCGATGAGTTCATGAACCTTGGTTCTTTTCCCTAAAACTATATATATACACACACACACACACACACACACACACACATATACATTATATGTTAAGGGTTACAATATATGAAGGATTGAAGGCGGCGAGCTGGCAGAAACGTTAGCACACCAGTGAAATGCTTAGCAGTATTTTGTCTGTCTTTACGTTCTGAGTTCAAATTCCACCGAAGTTGACTTTGCCTTTCATCCCTTTGGGAGCCGATAAATTAAATACCAGCTGCATACTAGAGTTGATCTAATCAACTGACACCCTCTCCCAAAAATTTCGGGCCTTGTGCCTAGAGTAGAAAAGAATATATGAAAAATTGAATATAAGTATATATATATATATGGTTGTAGTGATGATGGTTGTGATGGGATGGTGGTGGTGTTGGTGCTGGTGGTGTTATATAGTAGAGAAGGAGGAGACGAGTTGTGTGTAGGTAATGTGCATCTACTGATGCAGTCAGTACATGCACATGTGACTCTGTGTGTGTGTGTGTGTGTGTGTGCATGTAAGTATATAGTACTATGTATTATAGTGCCTTACTGTATATAGTGGTATGGATCAAGTTACTCTTGTTCTGTCCACAGAGATGGTAATAAAGATACTATTGTACTTTAGGGAACTTTTCTACAAACCCCCATGGAAATGATAGCTGGTGGGGTGAGGGTCGTTGGGCAGTGAGGAAGAAGTGGCATGAGATGAAGGCATAGGGTGTGGGGATTGTGGTGGTTGTGGTGCTGGTGGTGGTAAATAGTGGTGCCAGTGATGACATTGGTACATTTTATGGCAGTGGTTCATGGTAGTGGTGGTGATGGTGGTAGAGGGATTGGTGAAGGTGGTGACGCTGAGTGTGGCAGTGGGTGGGGTAGTAGAAGTAATGGTGGTAGTAGTAGTAGTAGTAGTAGTAGTAGTAGTTGTTGTTGTTTGTTGTAGCAGCAGTAGTAGTGTAGATGCTGTAGTATTGGTAGTAGTAGTAGATGCAGTAGTAGTGGTAATGGTGGGGTGGTTGTGGTGGTGGTTATGGTGCTAGTATTAATAGTAGTAGTAGTAGTAGTAGTAGTAATGGTGATGGTGATGGTGGTGTGGTGGTGGTGATGGTGCTAGTAGTAATGGAGGTGGTGGTGGTGGTGGTGACAGTGGCGGTGGTGATAGTTATTGTAGTTGTATGTAGCTGAAAGGTGTGTATGTGTAGGATGTTTGGTATTTTAGGAGACAGGGTAGGAGTGGTGGTGGTGGTGCTAAGAGGTTGGGGGCTGGAAGTGCGGGCATAGAGCAAGAGGTTACTGATGGAGTTCCTAGTTGCTTGCGTTGACTTTGATGTTTAGTGATGCACTTCTTGAGAAGTTTCGCCAATACTTCTGTAAATGTAGTGGTGGCGGTGGTGATGATGGTAGTAGTAAGTGGTGGCATTAGTAGTAAGTGGTGGTGGTGGTGTTAGTAGCTGGTGATGGCATTTTAGTGGTGACACTCGTGTTAGTTGCTATGGTGGTGGTTGTGGTGGTGGTGGTGATGGTGGTAGTAGTAGTAGTAGCAGTAGTAGTGGTAGTGGTGGTAGTGGTGGCATTTTAGTACTGGCACTAATGTTAGTTATGATGATGATGGTGTTGTTGGTTGTGGTGGAAGTAGCGTTAGTTGGTGGTGGTGGTAGTGTGACCTGCATAACAATGCTACATTGGTGAGTGCCAGTGAAAATATTAATATGGTGATAGGTTTTGTCATTGTAATTGTCATTATTGTTGTTTGATTGTTTGTTTGTTTGTGTAGCCCCAGGCAGCTCTAATAATGCAAACAACCTATGATCAGAGTCATTCCAACTTTGACCATCCTGTCACTTTTTGTTCTTTGTCTTTTTGCTTATATGCAGGATACCCCGGACCAAATTGTCAAACATGTCCATTTTACAATAAATTGTAAATTGAGGAAGATTTGGCTGCTATTTCCTACCGCTCGAGCATCTATTAGAAACTCCCTTATTGGCTCACAGTGATGATTGTAACATGAGATGGAATATTATTCATGGAAGGGTGGGGGTGGTGTTAGGGGGAGCCCTAAAATTTTGTCTGGCACCCTGTGCATGCGCATGTGTATGTGTGTGCGTGTGTATGTGTGTGCGTGTGTATGTATACCGGGTGGGGATGGGGATCCCCCCCCCCACACACACACAGTCAACTCTTCACTACCCCTGCCACCCTAGTAGGCCCCCATTACATACTATGCCATTATAGTCTGGTTTGAATGGGGTTGGTTTGCGGGGATGGAATGAGGAACCAAGGGAAGCTGATAGAGGTGGCGGTGGGGTGGGGTGGGGACGAACGAAGAGGGTGTCTACATAACCACAACAACATCCAATATTATAAAGCCCCTCTCTCCCAACAACACCACCACCACCATGACACTAATTTTACAATCACCATCGCTTCCACCAACACCAATATCACTCCCATCACCATCACCACCATCACCACCATCACCATACCAATATAACCACCACCACCATCACCACCACCACCACCACCAAACTACCACCTCCATCACCACCACCAACACCACTTTTATCACCACCTCTATCACTATAACCACCATTGTCACTACCTTCACTTTTATCGGCTCCTTTAATATTCTTATCACCACCACCACCATCATCAACATCATTACCACAAACACTGACAACCCCCATACCACCCCCGCGACCATCACAACACTGCTATTACTATTGTCACCACCACCATCACTAGAGTTGTCTCTATCACCATTACAGCAGTCACTACTATACACCTCCACACCAACACACACCTCACTGTACCCCCAGCAACTATTATTGTCACCACTACCATCACTGCAATGATAATTTTGTGGAGTCGCTAAGTGTGTCTACCTACTAGAGATAGCAGCTAAATGTCTCTCAAATGACACACTACCTTCATTAAAGTTGAGTGCGTGTTGGAAAAAGATGCTAAGTCAAGGCTGAAGTGCTTCTGCTCCTGGTTTTGCTTGACCAGGACGGTCCTGGGGGCAAAACAACATGGACAGCAATAACATCTATTGCCAAACAAGGAATTTATTGAGGGTGTTCCAGAATTAACTATCAATTAGAATGAAATCAGGCAAATTTAAAAAAAACAAAAAAAACTGACAGAATTTTATGTTTATTACTTAATTATGATACCAGAACAAATAGATGTATAAATTTTATAACAAAACCTTATTGAAAATTTTGAACATGGTGCAGGCATGGCTGTGTGGTAAGAAGTTTGCTTTCCACCACCCACATGGTTCCAGGTTCAATCTTACTGCATGTCAGATTGGGATCGATTTCTTTCACTAAAACCCTTCAAGGTGGTGCTCCAGTATGGCCGCAGTAAAAGAATAAAAGAATGTGCTCCATTTGTATCCCTGCAAATTTCGAATCTATCTTTATAGCATTGCGAAACATTTTGAAGCATTTCAAGAGTTATTTCCTGCACTGCTGACTGAATGTGTTCCATGGTTTTTGCTACCAGTTCAAGATAAACTCTACAGGTATGGATGTGCTGTCAGACAAGCTTGTCCAAGTTGTGTTCAGAGTGACAAAAACCATCCTGCATGCACTCGTTCAGTGTCCAGGCATTGTTCACTTGTGGGGTTATGTCGAACAGCTGCTGTCACATGTGGGACAGATCTGTCTGTCAGATGAGTCTGTAGTGATGATTGCCCTGCTACCCTCCTTCAATCTGAGAGGCAAGGCATTTTCCTTTGCCCGGTGGCTGTGGCGAAAGAGGTTGTTTGGTGGACAAGGCTGAAAGGCATGAGGACAGATACATTCCTCTTTGATAGAGCTCTCATTGACTTCTGCAAGTTTAACTTGAAAAGGAAATTGAGAGTGGAGAGGGAAGTGCTGTCCTCAAGTAAGTTTATTGAAAGGTGAGTGAAAGTTGCAAAAATGGCAAGTGTGGATGATACCACTCTCACTGTTGACCTGTAAGTTGGAGAGAAGGAACTAGAGAGAGCATTTGTTCTTGGTATGAAGCAAATCTCGGACAGTGGGACTCCTTGATTATCCTTGGAGATCCTCCTGTATCAGGAGGACTACATCTCTATCATCCCCCATCATTTTTATTTTAAATTTTGTATGTTATGCATTTTGAATGTTATGCATGTGATGGTGGTGGTCGCAGTAGTGGCGGCGGTATGATGATATTAAATGAAGGCTAAGCCAGGAATTTGGAGTGAGAGAGGAGGAGGAAAAGTCAGTTATTTAAAATCTTTTCTATTATAGACTCAAGGTCTGAAAATGTTTGTAGAAGAGGGACCTCGTCAATTAGATTGATCCCAGTGCTCAGCTGGTACTTATTTCATCAACCCTGAATGAATGAAAGACAAAGTAAACCACACTGGAATTTTAACTCAGAATGTAGAGACAGAATGATTTCTTTCTTATTGCCTCAAGAGCAATGACTAGGAAGATATTACAGGATTTGTGACAAATATGTGTGGTGGTTGGAAGTCTAAAGCCAAACAAATTAAAAATATAATGATATACAATTATTTGATAGTTCTTTGAGCATGTCTGCCACCTAGTAGATCTCAAATTGGCAAGTACCAGTTCCCACCAAAAATACAATATATATATATATATTTGGTTAATAAAATCAAAATAGGATAAAAATCTTTTACAAGAATTTTATCAGGAAGCTAGTGTGTAAAAAATTCATAAGAGAAATTTCTATTCTCAAGAATATACTTATTCGTTTATATATATATAAAGGGCATTACTACAGAATAATGCCACACACCAAACTTCCCAAATAAACACATTTTAGTACCGAATGCGAAGAAAAGCAACCTTCGAAAGAAACCAACATTTAAAAAAAAAAAACTCAACGATGTATCGACCGATTTCACGATTACCAGAATGAAATCTAGTTTCCGCTCATCAGCATAGTATAGTATCAATATATATAAATAAACAGAATGCTCACCTTACAAAAACGAACACCTAATGTATCCGACAAAGCAAAGGGAATGATGGTTATCTATATACATCTCTGCAAAAAAAGCGGTGTATATATATATATATATATATATATATATATATATATATATATATATATACACACACACATTAATATATATATATCAATATACGTATGTGTGCATGTGCATGTGCCTTTGTGTGTGTGTGTGAGTAAGATTTTTCCACCCACCCCCTATTTCACTTCCTTTTATTAATGAGAAGACAAATTAAACTTTGCCTCTGTGCAGTTCGGTTTTCGAGTGGTTGGCGTTAGGAAGGGCATCCAGCTGTAGAAACTCTGCCAAATCAGACTGGAGCCTGGTGTTGCCATCCGGTTTCACCAGTCCTCAGTCAAATCGTCCAACCCATGCTAGCATGGAAAGCGGACGTTAAACGATGATGATGATGATGATGATGGACAAGTTTCAATACATCAAAAACCATCTTAATTTCATTAAAAATGCTAGTTTATCTGACCCTTTTCAATCTTTATTGGCCTCTCTAGAGGTCTTACCCCCCCCCCCCTAACAAACATTGACCTAAAAGCCAATGGAAGAAGAACCTACAGATCCAAAATTACTTTGACTAGCAAACATAGGTGTCCCTTCTTAGTTGTATTCCACGGCCTTCAGACACACTCCAGGCCCATTCTCTTGAGCTGTACTTCATACTCTCCCCAAACTTTCAACAGATTTACTGGTGGACAGCACCACCTCTTTCTTCACATTCACTGTGCTCTTAAAATGGGATTTGAAAAAAAAATCAATTGTGGGCTTGGCTAAAGAGGAAAGTATCTGACCTCAGTCTCCAGTCGCCTCCACCGCAAAGCCTCTTTCATTGTAGTCATCAAACAGAGGGGAAAAAAGCATTTTTCTCAAACAAAGGAAGATAGTGAGATGATAATGCGAATGTCTATCATTGGTACAAGACAAGATAGTTGTGACAAGGGCCATAATCAATTAAATTGATCCAGTACTTGATTGCTACTTATTATATGAAGCTCAGAATGATGACAGGCACAGCTGACCTTTAAGGGGTTTGTAATCAGGATATAATAATAATAATAATAATAATAATAATCCTTTCTACTACAGGCACAAAGCCTGAAATTTGGAGGAGAGGGCAGCCGATTGCATTGACCCCAGTACTCAACTGGTATTTATTTTATTGACCTGGAAAGGATAATAATAATAATAATAATAATACTTTCTGCTATAGAAACAAATTCTGAAATTTTGGGAGTAAGTCAATTAATTCAACCCCAGTACTCAACTGGTACTTAATTCATTGACCCCACAATGATGAAAGGAAAAGTTGACCTCACTGGAATTTGAACTCAGAACACAAAAACCATCATCGTCGTCATCATCATCATCATCATCATCATCATCATCATTTTGCATTTGCTTCCCTTGCTGGTACAGGTTTAAAATTAATTCATATTTGGTGTCACTACTTTCCTAAGTGGCACATCTTTCTCATACATTTCAATTTTGGCATCACTTCTGAAGGTGACTGCTCTCTACTTAATGTAAACCACTCTACAGAGTGCACTGAACACATTTCTAACATAACACCAGTACCAAGAAGTTTGTAATGTTCTCAATAAGACTAATGAGTTCTCTCTATCCTATTCTATCTCTGTTTCTTCACCTACTATTGAATATATTATAGAGCGTACTAAGTGGACTTTATCACAACAAACGACACTAGAGAGGTGTTGTCTCTTACTGGACAAAAATGTTCTTTCTTCTTTGTACTGTCTCTTCAAGACATATATGCTCAGCTGGTACTTATTTTATTAACCTTAAACACAGAATATAGACAGACGAAAATGCTGTTAAGCATCTTGTCAAGCATGCTAATGGTTCTCTCAGTACACTGCCTTAATAATAATACTGATACTAATAATAATAACCATCTTTTCTACTAAAGGCACAAGGCCTAGTAGGGGGAGAGGGCTAGTCGATTACAGTGATCCAAGTGTTTCATTGGTACTTAATTTGTCGACCCTGAAAGGATGAAAGGCAAAGTCAACCTCAGCAGAATTTGAACTCAGAACATAAAGACAGACAAAATACTGCTAAGCATTTCGACCAGCGTGCTAACGATTCTGCCAGCTCACCACCTTAATAATAATAACTCTTTCTACTATAGGCACAAAGCCTGAAATTTTGGCAGAGGGGACTAGTTGATTACATCGACCCCAGTACTCGACTGGTACTTAATTCATCGACCCCGAAAGGATGAAAAGCAAAGTCGACCTCAGCGGAATTTGAGCCCAGAATGTAGTGGCAGACATAATACTGCTAAGCATTTCACCCAGCTCACCACCTTTCTTAAGAACAACAACAACAATAATAATAATAATAATAATAGTTTCGAATTTTGGCACAAGGCCAGCAGTTTTGGGGAAGGGGTTAAGTTGATTACATCAATCCCAGTCCTCAACTGGAATTATTTTTTTTTGCACTTGTTTCAATTATTATTTTTTTTTTTTTGTAGTTGCTGGAGGTAAAAAACTGATTAACTAATTACATCAATACCAATATGTGACTGGTATTCCTTTTTATTGACCACAACCATCAGCAGCACCACTATCACCAGCAGCACTGCTACCACCAAAGGATAAATCTTATAGTCAACTGCAGTAAGAATTGAACTTGTAAAAGCAATAGGTCAGAAAAGTATGTCCGGCATTTACCAATTCTCAAAGTCTCCAAATATGCCATAGCAGTAGTAGTAAGTAGTAAGTAGTAGTAGTAGTAGTGTTTCTGTGTGAAGAATAATGGTATTATAGGTAGGGACAGTTATATGGGAAAGGAGCTGTTATTACTAATAGTCTTGAAATGTTGGTTTGGTAGTGGTAGTGGTAGTGTTGGTTGGTGATGGTGAGATGCTGTGTGATATTAGAATGAATACTGGTGGCAGTGGTGGTGGTGGTGGTGGTGCTGGTGATGATGATGATACTGATAATGCAGCTAGTGGAGGCAGTTGCTATGGCGCCTGATGGTCAAATAAGAAGAAACAATAGAAGTGGTATTGGCATTAGTGGCCACTGTGAGGGTAAGGTGGGGGTGGAGCAGGGGCGGGGCAGAACAGGGCAGAGCAGAGCAGGGCAGGGCAGGAAAAGTTGTAGTGTTAGTAGTCACTGAATTAGTGTGTGGTGATGTGGTGATGGTAGTGGTGGTGGTGGTAGGGGGGTAATTGTGGCGTTGGTGGAAGTTGCATTGGTCATTGTGTGGACATGTTTGTACAGAATGTAATAGTAGATGCAGTAGTATTGGTGTTGTTGTTCTTCTTCTTCTTCTTGATGGTGGTGGTGGTGGCTACAGTAGGAGTAACTGTGGGTATGGCTGTGGTGATTGTAGTTATGACTGTGGTCACAGAGGTGGTGAGTGATAGTAAGAGGTAGTACTTGTAAAGGTGGTGACAAAGGGTATGGCGGTGGCAGTGATGATGGTGGTGGCGGTTGTAGTAGTATGGAGGTGATGGTGGGATGGGGTGGGGTGAAGACGGCAATAGTAGTAATACTTACTGTAAGTGTTGGAAGTTGAAGTTGTAGTGGTATGGAAGGTGATGGTGGTGGTGGTGGTGAGGATTTCTGGTGTTTGTGGTATTGGAGGCATTTATGGTGATGGTAGTGGTGGTGGTGGTGGTTGTGATGGCGGCAGTAGCAAAGGAGTTAATAGTAGCAGTATTTGTAGTATTAGTATTAGCATTACCATAATAATAGTTGTACTGTTATGAATCTGAAATAGTAGTATTAACGGTGGTGAGAAAGAGGTAATAGTAGTAGTAGTGGTGGTGGTGGTGGTGGTGGTGGTGGTGGTGGTGGTGGTGGTGATACAAGTAGTACTAATACAGCTGGGTTTTTTTATCTTTTATTTGTTTCAGTCATTTGACTGTGGCCATGCTGGAGTACTACCTGAAGATTTTTTTTTTACTCACACAAATCCACCCCAGGACTTTTATTTTTTTAAGCCTAAAGCTTATTCTGTCAGTTTTTCCTGCTGAACTGTTAAGTTATGGGGGACGTAAACACACCAATACCGGTTATCAAGCAGTGTTGGTCGGTGTTTGTGCCTTTGTGTTTGTGGTTATCACCACCAACACTTGACAACGAGTGTTGGTGTGTTTACATCCCCTTAACTTAGCAGTTCGGCAAAAGAAACTGACAGAATAAGTACTAGGTTTACAAAGACTAAGTCCTGTGCTCGATTTGTTTGACTAAAAACCCTTTGAGGCAGTGCTCCAGCATGGCTGCAGTCAACTGCCTGAAACAAGTAAAAGAATATATATATATATAATGGGCTTCTTTCAGTTTTCGGTTGTATTGGTATTAGCGATAGTAGTAGTTGTAACAGTGGTATACAGGGTCATAACTGTAATAGTTCTGTCTTTAGTGTTGGTGGTTATGTTGTGTATTGGTTGTAGTGTTTGTTAGCCATACTACTAGCACTATTGTGACTGCAACCACCATTTGGCAGGTTGTAGTAGTATTAATGATAAAAGTAGTACTATTGCTAGTTGCAGTTGTGGCAGTGGTGATGATGGTAGAGGTAGTAGTAGTGGTGGTGGTGGTGGTGGTGGTGGTGGTAGTGGTGGTGGTGAAGTTATATGATTGGAAATAAGTAGTTTCACAATTTTGTTGTTTCTTAGCCCCTGGTCACTTCTGATAGGCCTGTGTAGGCTTGTGGTCAAAGGCACTCCAGCCTTGATCATCTCATATTTTTGTGCATATATCATGGTCCATATATACTGTCCATTGTAATCTTGTGTATTTAAGATCGTGGGGGTAAGTTTAGAGGGATATCTGACTACTATTTCTAGCAAATCAGTCCCAAAGATTTATTGTTGTTTAGCCTTATGTCAGCCTTTGGTCAAGATGACTTATGACCAAAAGCATTCCATTTCTGATTAACCCAGTCATATTTTCTGAAAATGTATCTTGAACTACCATTATTCAATGTGTCTTGTTTTACAACAACAGGATGTGAATTCAGGGAGATTCGGTTGTTATTTCTAGCAGGGCAAATGACCAAGTAGAGGCTCGTTTATTTGCTAATGTTGCTGTTGTAGTTGTTTGATACTAGATCAATCCTGCTGAGCAAGCAGATCTGTAACCAAAACCATGAGCAGCTTGTCTTTAATGTATTCTGTCCTTCTATTATAACATAGTCAGGTGTAATACAAGTAGAAGCAATTGTTGTTGTTGTTGTTATTGTTGTGTACACAATTGTCGTTGCTTAGACCCAGATCAGTTCCGATCAGGCAGAAAGATCGATGATCAAAGCATTCCTGCCATGGCCATCCATTTTATTTTAAAACAGTGTAGGATGCTAGGATATTGCTCAAGGCAAATATGGTTGCTATTTCTAGCAGGCCAGTTGACCACTTCAGAATTCCTTCTAGTCATTGTAATACAAGTAGAAACTATTGTTGTTGTTGATGTTGGTGGTGGTGGTGGTGGTGCAGCTGGTCATGGTGGCAGCCACTTTCGCATTCTTGCCAGCAGTAATATTTATTATTGTGATAGTTGTAATAG
>NC_068985.1:83725113-83726334 GCF_001194135.2 Octopus bimaculoides
AGACAGAAACTGAAGGAAGCTCATCATATATATATGTGTGTGTGTGTGTGTGTGTGTGTGTTTGCCCCCCCCCCATCGTTTGACAGCCGATGTTGGTGTGTTTACGTCCCTGTAACTTAGCAGTTCAGCAAAGAGACCAATAGAATAAGTTCTAAGCTTACAAAAAATAAGTCCTGGTGTCGATTTGTTCAACTAAAGGCAGTGCTCCAGCATGGTCGCAGTCAAATGACTGAAACAAATAAAAGAATATATATATATATATATACACCCACACACATACACATATGTATATCCTATTTATAATTATAATTATACATGCATATATATATATAAACAAGCCAACTGTAGTACTTATTTAACTTTTTAACTGCTTAACACTGGTTATCAAGAAGTGGCTGGGACAAACAAACACAAAGTCACACACACACACACACACACACACACACACACACACACAAAGTCACACACACACACACACACACATGTATATAACATCATTATTTGCACTATGTACCAGGAGATCCGAAGCAATGATTTGCATATCTATTTTTAATATGTTTTGGCAGATTCAAAGGCAAAATATGCTTGTCACTGCAATATATGTCATAGGAGAACAACTTCTCCCTTTTACATGGTGGTGTCAAAAAGTTCCCAATCTAATTCTGTAGTGTGCCAACCAGCACATGGTTGCATGGGCAGTGAGAACTAGCAGTGACCTTCATGAGGCAGTGTGCTGAGCGACATTGCTGTGTTTACTTTGCAAGTTGTGAAATTTGTGTTTTTGGGATCACATGTATGCTGTAGTCTGTGATTTCGTCATGGACAGGAAGTTCGAACAAAGAGCTAACATGAAATTTTGCATTAAACTTGTCAAGTCTGCTACAGAGACATTGAGCATGCTTTGGCAAGCTTACAGCAATGAGGCAATGAGTATATATATATATATCTATCTATATATATACCGGAGTAAGCACATGAAATGTGCAACAAGGTGGAAAAAAGAGTACTCAAATACCAGAGGTAGAGTAATATGCTTTATTTAAAAGCAGCAGAAATATAACAAAAGACTGTTACTTTGAGTTTCACGTTCCCGTTCATCGGGCAGTTTTGTTAAAACTGTCCAATGAATGGGAACGTGAAACTCAGAATAACAGTCTTTTGTTATATTTCTGCTGCTTTTAAATAAAGTATATATATATATATCTATCTATATATATACCG
>NC_068985.1:83726409-83727535 GCF_001194135.2 Octopus bimaculoides
ATATATATATATATATATAGATATATATAGATATTGTGTCTGGGGAGAGTTTTACTGCTTTAATATCTAACACACCCAACGGTTCAATTTCCGCTCATTTATTATTTATAGTTTTTGTTTTCCACACCCACAAAATTTGTTTCAACACATGAATTCACATAAAGAATTTTGCAAACCAGATACAAAAATGAAGTATATACACACACATATATATATATATATATATATGTATAATTTAAATGTACATGTATGTAAATATACACATGCACATACAAAATGAGAGAGAGGGAGGGAGAAAGAGAGAGCGAGTAAGTATACATAGGTTTCTCATGATACATTAACTATTAACTGATAGAAAAACAAAATAAAATATAAAATTTCTAAAAAACAATTCAATTACATCAAGCTAATTACACTTATGACAATGTCTGTTTGAAATGTCGAATGGCAATTGATGCATATACAAAGTGCATAGCTATAAGTACATATGTATTTATATATGCATGTATGCATCTATGTATGTTCATTTGTTTCTTTGCAGTTTTTTCTTTCCCCTGTAAATTTGAAATTATGATTAAAGAAACTGATCCATTAATTAAAATTCATGACCAGTGTGATTGCTTTGAAAATCCTCCTATACAAAGCACTAAGTATTTACAGATGTGCTGGAAATATAACTGGGCTTGCGTAAGAAGGGCAATGCTTCTTGATGCTAATGAAGGGACTAAAGGAGAAAATCTCAACTGCAAACTAGGTTAGAAGACAACTCGGGGCCTACCCACACTATTTTTCCTATATCACAGCATTTCCCATGGGGAAATATTGTTTTATCTTCAAACAGGTGTGACTTGGTGACAATCTGGCAATAAAAAATTTGCCTCTACAAAATTTTGCTTGATGCATGCTAGCATGGAAAGATGTTAAATGATAATGATGTTGATGTTACTGATGTACTGATGTTACTCACTGCATGGGACCTGGGTCTTCCACTGTAGCTTCAAGCTGACCAAAGCCTAGTGAATGAATTCGATAAATGAAAACTGAAAGAAGTTCATTGTGTATATATATATATATGTGTGTGTGTGTGTGTGTGTGTGTGTGTGTGTGTGTGTGTGTGTGTGTGTGT
>NC_068985.1:83727615-83730770 GCF_001194135.2 Octopus bimaculoides
TAGGGTATCAGCATCATGATCGTAAGATTGCGGTTTTGATTCCTGGACCGGGTGACACATTGTGTACTTGAGCAAAACACTTCATTTCACGTTGCTCCAGTCCACTCAGCTGGCAAAAATGAGTAATGCTGTGATGGACTGGCATCCCGTCCAGCTGGGGAACACATACGCCATTGAAACCGGGAAACCGGGCCCATGAGCCTGGCTAGGCTTTAAAAGGGCGCATTTATTATTTTATATATATATATATGAATATGTACATATATATCAGGGTCGTATATTCCAGGTGTGCATCGCACTCATTGAAAATGGCAAATCCATTATAAGCATTAACCTTACTCATTAATTTAATCAGAAATCCTGATGCAAAAATTTTGTTAAACCCCAGCTTGAAATTTGGTGGTGGGTGTCCTAAAATAACACTACACACCTCACAGTGCATTGAATCATAATATGGTATCAGGCATATCATAGGATAATGGGAAAATAGTGAAAATTTGATGGCAAAGGGTGTGTGGCAGCTTGACAGCACAATTGCATGTTTATTTACTTAAATTAATTTAAAATTCCTAAACTAAAACTAATCTTTTTTTACAATAATTTTTTTCTTACAATATCATCATATATCTTTGATATTAATTTGTTTTCAAAACTAATAGTACACTTTCAGTAGTCTGAAACAAAACTTAAGTCAGGTCAAATTCTGATGCTGTTAGTGCACCAAACATGACAAGTTAGAGCAGTATCAGCTGTTTTGTGTTTAGTCACTGGAAACGATTCGATGTGAAAGGTTGCGCGTTGATATTTTGCTCAGTGAATTTTGTGATTTTTTCTTAGTTGTGTGTGTAGGCATTTTATTTAAAATTTAATTAGTGATGAGCTTAAAATGATTTTACAGTCACAGAAATATGTGCTTTTAATTTAACTGGTTAGTAACAAAATTTTAGCTAATGTTAATCATAGTATGGTCAGTGTGGTAGCACACCCAATGAAAACAACCACAATACACCACTGATATATATATATATATATATATATATATATATGTATATGTATGTATGTATCTTAATATATAAAACAGAGTTTGTGTGTATGTGTGTGTGTGCATGCATATATTCCTTGAAAACTGAGGTGCCGATTTTGATGTATGAGGTATCAAAAGATTCAGTAATCTTTTGGCTACCAAATAAAGTATGTTTTGTGCACAAAAATTCTTTTTTACTACAAAAATAACCTCAGGAACGAGGTCAGGTCGTATAATTTTGAGGTCTTTAGCTTAGGGAGGCAACTCTGCCTGAACAGAGTTCTATGTCTTAGATAGAGCATAATGAGAAGATGTTTAAAATACACGGAGTTTTACCAGGGAATGGAACTTTGAAGTTATACCATCAACCTTATCATTGTTAGTTAGTACATAATCTTTTAATGTGAAGTATGTTTGTCTGTGTTTTGTTGAGCCCAGAATTGCCCCTGATGTAGCAGACCATTTTTTTTTCTCTTCCTGACATACTGTAAGCTTGTGTCTTTCTTTTGATGAAAGGGTGTGTTTTAAGAGAGATTTGGCTGCTATTTGTGGCAGTTCATGTTACCACAGACCCACCTCTGTGCGTGTGTATGTTTTGTTGTGATGAACAAAGTACTTTTCTCAGAATATTTTGCATAATAACTTTTTAACAAATCTGAACATCTTTCTTACTGTTAACCATTCAATTTCAAATTACAATTGTTAATTGTTCAAAGTCAAGTAGATTGAGATGTTCATATACTGTTATCGTATAGGGTGGAGTATATGTGTGTTCCTCTGTGTGTGTGTGTGTGTGTGTGTGTGTGTGCGCGTCTGCATGTATGTGCTTGTGTGCTTATGTCCATGTGTGTGTAATTGTATGTGTGTGTATGTGTTGGTGTGTGTGTGGGAGGTATGTGTGAGTTCATATGCGTGTGCATGTGTATATATGTGTGTGCGTGTGAGTCCATATGCAAGTGTGTATGTGTGTGCATGTGTATATATGTGCGTGCACATGAGTGCTTGTGTACATGTGTGTGTGTGCATGTGTGAGTGCTTGTTTATGTGTGTGTGTGTGTATGTGCATGTGTACGTACATCAGTGTATGCGTGGGGTTTTGTGTGGGGTTGTGGCTGTGGAGTATATGTGCATTCCTCTGTGTGTGTGTGTGTGTGTGTGTGTGTGTGCCTGCGTGTATATGTATATATATATATATATACACGCATGGCTGATATTTAGCAAGGTGAGACACACATATGAAGGAAGGAAACAAAGGACCACTGATGAGGTCACAGAAGTGTGACGAAAGAACTCTGGCCGAAATAAGATTACGATTAATGTAATATAAAGCTGAAGCAAATTAACACCAAATATACAGTGCGTGTGTTTTTATTGGCTAAACTGGCAATATGACCATCCCCAAGTACAACAACAATATATATATATATATTTATATACATATCATCATCATCATCATTTAACATCCGCTTTCCATGCTGGCATGGGTTGGACAGTTTTACTGAGGAGTGGCAAGCCAGGAGGCTGCACCAGGCTCCAATCTGATCTGGCAAGGTTTTTACAACTGGATGCTCTTCCTAATGCCAACCATGCTCAAATGGTGCTTTTTACTTACCACCAGCACAGGAACCAATCAGGTAGCACTGTTGAACTCCTCTATTATTGCCTGAAGGACTATGATGGATAAGAGAGGGCTGAGGACTGATCCTTGGTGGACCCCTACCCCTACCCAGAATTCTTCACTATACTCATTGCCAACCTTCACCTTACTGACAGCATCCCTGTACATGGCTTGTACAGCTCTCACTAACCACTCATCTATCCCAAGTTTCTGCATTGATCACCAGATAAGGGATCTGGGGACCCTGTCAAAGGCTTTCTCTATGTCAATGAAATCTAGGTACAGAGGTTTATCTTTGGTTAGGTATTTCTCTTGCAGCTATCTTACCAG
This sequence comes from Octopus bimaculoides, assembly GCF_001194135.2. Taxonomy (NCBI): domain Eukaryota; kingdom Metazoa; phylum Mollusca; class Cephalopoda; order Octopoda; family Octopodidae; genus Octopus; species Octopus bimaculoides. The sequence goes on from NC_068985.1 coordinate 83,730,588, forward strand.
AAATATAGCTTCAGTTGTGCTTTTCCCTGGCACAGAACCAAACTGCATCTCATCTAAACTAACTCTCACCCTGATTAGATGGGCTATGACCCTCTCCATGACTTTCACTACCTGATCCAACAACTTGATACCTCTGTATGTGTATATGTATATGTGTGCATATTTATATATATATATATATAT
>NC_068985.1:83731527-83734792 GCF_001194135.2 Octopus bimaculoides
TATATATATATATATATATATATATATATATATATGTATACATACATATATATATGCATATATATACGTGCTTATATATACATACATACATATATATCATGTATATACATATATACATACATATATGTATATATGTATGTATGTACATAATGTGTGTATATATATATATATATATATATATGATAAATACATATATATATATATGTATATATAGGTATGAATGTGTGTACATAACATGTGTGTATAATATATATAGATAGATAGATACATACATACATACATACATACATACATGCATGCATACATAGATACATGGCGAAAGAGAGAGGGGGAGGAAGGAGGGAGGATGAAAGGAAGATCAAACTTCCTGAATTCACTGGACAAAATCATGTGATAGGTTTGCTGAGTGGCCGGAGCTTTCAACGGAGACAGTGTGCGTGTGTGTGGGGGAGAGGGAGGCATCCAGTTAATAAAACAATGTATGGAAGTGAGTGGGAAGTTGACCATAGGGAGAGGGTGGTGGGATAGATTTCTGGGTCCAGGGTTTCACTGTGTGTTGGGGTAAGTTGGGGGTGTAGAGTAGATTAGAGGTAGAAGAGAAATGAAAAGCAGTGTATAGGAAACCGAAGGTGGCAGTGGGGGTATAAGTAGTGTTGGTGGGGGTTTTAAAGGGGTGGGAATAATAGTGGTTGTGGGCAAGGCAGTTTTTGTGGGGAGCAGGGAGAGTTGGCAGTTGGGAGAGGTATTGCAGCAGGGGGAGGGGGGCTGGTCAAAGGAAACAGTAAGAATTATAGATAATTATTGCCAATGGTTGGACAATGGACTTCACTTTGACCATAGTGCATGAGTGAATGGGCAAGGCTGGAAGAAGAGGAAAAACAAAATGAAGCCAGGACAGTGGCTATCAGGCTAGCTCCACTGGACAATGGACTTATTGCAAACTATGTATAAACTTACATTCCTTGTCCATTCCATGCAAACACTTACCTCCTCTCTCTCTCCCTCTCTTTGTCTTTCTCTGTATATGTGTGTGTGTGTGTGTGTGAGAGTGTATGTATGTATCTATTTATCTATCTATATACATATATATATAGATGTGTGTGTGTGTGTGTCCCCTTTTTATACAAAAGCCTCCCATACTGCTACCATCACCATTCCATGATCGCTGCTGACCACTCCCTCTTTGTCAGAAACCAAAAGTCCCATTACAAACTGCACGTGCTTACATAACCTACACTCCACCCCAAAACAGCTGACCCCTACCGAAAAAATCCCAACCATTTCCCACCACGACCACCACCATCACTATCACTGCCATTGTTGGTAACATTGTTGTTGTTACTACTGTCTCAGTTGACCTGCTTTTACTTGTCCAGTAACAGCCACTGTCCTTCTTACCATGCTAAATCACTCTCTGTGTGGATGCTTGATCTTTTAGAAGTTGCAACCTAAGTCTCCCTCAAATTATACCTTATCCGCAATGGTTGAAATAGGATAAAGTTCCTTCTCAAATTATATAGACTCATAAGGGCCAGTTTCTCAATTTCTATGGCATATATATATTCTCCAACTGGATGGGACACCAGTCTGTCACAGGGTTACTCATTTTTGCCAACTGAGTGGATGGGCTGGAGCAATGTGAAGTGAAGTGTTTTGCTCAAGAACACAAGGTATTGCCTGGTCTAGGAATCAAACCTGCAATCTTACGATAATGAGTTTAACACCCTAACCACTAAGCTATGCACTTCCACTTTAAATGGTAAAGTTACTTACTCGAGTCATGCTAACTCATAAGGGCCAGTTTCTCGGTTTCCATGTGGTATATATCCCCCAATACAACACATCACGCAGTCCAGGATTCAAAACCACAACCTTACAATCATGAGTCCAGCACTCCAACCATTAACCCTTTGGCATTCAGATTATTCTGTCAAATGTGGAGATTATGTATGCACACCATTTTAAATTAATCATGCGTTATTTCATGGCTTTGAGATTTCAATGATGTGATTGTTTATTTTTGAAATAACATTGTACAGTAGCTATGAAAGACCATATCTGACCAGTTTTAACTTAAAACAGGGAGAATATTTTGGCCAGATATAGCCGGTTTAAACACAAAATGGTTAAGCTATGAGTCTCCACTAGCAATAATGCAGTCTAGGGGGCAATGAATACCGTTTTCCTAGATATACCCTAAAAATACAGTATGGCCATGGAACATAAAAGGGTAAACATTCCCTTCAGTCATGAATGACCATTGGATTGCCCCTCAAAAGTTCCCCTCTAAGGTGCAGATCTGGGCAAAATTGTTTATGGAAGACCAGCAGTTGCCCATGCATACCAACCTCTCCTCCATGCCACCGATATTATCTAGTGACATCGCAACTCATTTCTACAGCTGAGTGTACTGAAGCAAAATGAAGTAGTTTCGCTCAAGAACACAACACATGGCCCAGTTTGGGAATCGAACTCACTACCTCATGAGTGTAAGCCCGACGTTCTAACCACTGAACCATGTGCCTTCACATATTTGATCACATATCTGCTTAACCAGGGCTGAAAATATCAGCAACTACAGCAACTGCATAACTCTTGTTTATTCTTCTGCTCCTGGTGTCACCATTTGACACACCTCCTCTGTCACCTCCTTCCCTGTGTCTTTCTCCTTCCCACCCCATTTCTACCCTCCGTTACACCTGATCCTTGTCCAGGGAACGCGTATTCTTAGCAAGCTGTTCTGTTCCAGAAAGATACTGAAGAACCTGTTTGTTGTTTTCCTTTTTTTTTTTTTTGATGATGATGATATGTAACGGTACACCCACCCTTCATCCCTTCACTTGCCCTACCCCACGCCGCCGCCGCCCTACCCCCCACCACCACCAACCAAAAAAAATCACCTTCTCACCACCTGACTAACACCCCCATCTAACCACCATCATCACCGACACTCCACCCACCCACCATATTAACCATGACCACCACTGTGATCACTACCTCCACCACCATCGGCTTCCACAGCTATCATCAGTCCACCTCTTCATCTTCAGCCAGGTACCTCCCATCTAACACCACCATCAGATCCTTCCACTCCCTGACCACAACTGCCACCACCATGACGATGGCCAACACCATCACCACTCAGACCAACACTACCACTACTACTACTACCAGATCACCACCACCACCACCACCACCACTCTGATCAGCACCACCATCACTTTGACTACCACTCCCACTACCACTTTGACCACCACCACCACCA
>NC_068985.1:83734964-83735603 GCF_001194135.2 Octopus bimaculoides
CACCACCACCACCACCACCACCACCACCGCCACTGCCAAAATGAGTCATGGATGACAAAGACAGTTTGCCACTGTAGATGTAGATGAAGATAAACTAAGTCAAACCAATAAGCTCCTTTCACTAATCTTTATAATTCTATGGTGGGGAGTGAGAGCAAGGGAAAGGAAAAGTAAAGGGAAGTCCAGTTTGAGTCTCAATCCATGGTGGTGAGAATGGTTAGGTGATTCCTATCACAAATGGTCATGCTGATGCTCTATGCTGCTGATGTTGATGTTCATGCATGCACTGGGTTGTGTGAGCTTTATATTTCCTGTGGCCAAACTGGTCACAGTCTACTCTCCCATGTGACCATCACCTCTACCACCACTTTCATAGCATTCAACATTGGTTCCCTGCTGCACAAATCTCTAAATGAACAAATGCAATATAAATCTAACACAAACATACCCCACCACACCTGCACACTCTCTGTCTCTGTCTGTCTCAGTCTCTGTCTGTCTCAGTCTCTCTGTCTCTCTCTCTAATATATACATACATATATAAATATATATATACATATATACATATATTTATAGACATATATACACACACACACACACACACACACACATATATATATATATATATATATATATATA
>NC_068985.1:83735884-83738285 GCF_001194135.2 Octopus bimaculoides
CATATATACACACACACATATATATATATATATATGTATATATACATTTATATATACACATGTATGTACATAAATATACACATACACACATATATATACACACATATATACACATATATATATATATATATATATACACACACACACATATATATACATAAATATATATATATGTACATATATATACATAACATATACCTATATACTTATATAAATATATATATAAATATGTATATATATATCATGTAACCATTCCATTGGTTCTTTCATTTTCTTGGGTTCGCTCTCAATGAATCTTTTTTCTTTAGTTGGTTTATGTGTTTCTTGTATACCCCTTTTCGTCCTTTTACCAAGTATATCATTTTTCCTATGCGTTTGGTAATCACGCCATCTTCCCAACTTTCTTTTCCATTCTTATATGCCCTAATAAATACCTTTGCACCTATTTTGAAATATCTTGCTGTATTTTCCATTGCAATTATTCTTTTCTTGCCAGGTAGCAATTTGTTGAAGACTGATTTTATTTTCCTCACAAACATCAGCTTTGCTGGTGACAATCCTGCTGGTGTATTTGGATTTGGTGTCACATGGTATACTCTTAAGAATGATTGAAAAGCTACCTCATCTGTGACTTCCTTATTCGGCTTTCTTAGGGCACTCTTGAATATATCGACAAAGCATTCTGCTTGTCCATTAGATCTTGGATGGTATGGCCCCATAGTTACATGTTCTACAGCAAACGTTTTACAAAACGTTTTAAACTCAAAAGACACTAATCGTGTTCCATTGTCACACACTATCACATCTGGGATGCCAACTCTTGCAAACAGCTCATATAGAAAGTTTGTTATAGTTGAGGAGATTGGCTTTTTACACTTAAAAATTTCTGGCCATTTAGAGAAATTATCTTCTACCACTAAGTATTATGAACTGTTGAAAGGACCAGAGAAATCGATGTGTAGTCTTGACCACAGAACATCTATTTTTGGCCAAGGCTCACTTTTCATCATCAGTAATTTTGCTACAAGGGCACATATTCTACAATCTTTCACTAAATTTTCTATTTCTCTATCCATTTTTGGCCAGTACACATAACTACACATTAAAGCTTTCATTCTCGAAATACCAGGATGTCCAACATGAAATTCTCTCAACATTTTCTTTTGCAATGGTTCAGGTATTACTACTGTCTGTGCATACACCAGTATGCCATCACAGATTGAGTATAAATTCATTTCTTGCTTTCATTTCACACCAGTCCTGTTCTTATTTACTTTTCCTGACCACAGTATTCTTTTCATTTGTTATGAATTTGTTCTTTACTGCATTTTGTTTTATATCTTCTAGGGGAGATGCTATGGGGATAATAGTAATAATGATACACCCCTCCCACGTGACAAGTGGTATGTAATAGTCAATATAAATACTGTCGGTCAGTGTCAGTATAAGGAGAGAGTATGAAGTAGACGATCATAGATAGTCATGGTCGTACGTGTCTTTACTAACTATACTGTTCTACAGAGTGGGTGCTATAACAGTTAGATGAAAGGATTACAACAATATATATGTGTGTGTATATACACACACACACACATATATATATGTGTGTGTGTGTGTGTGTGTATGTATATATACACATTCCATGTAACATTTTTTATTTCTCCTTCTGATCTTAATACTGCAATTACCATATCTTCGAATGGCTCGCAGTGTTACGACAGTAAATATTCTATTTTGCAGTCATAATTCAATAATGTCGTGCCCCATTGCTGTAGTCTATTCACTGTGAGCATTGGTATTCCTTTTTTAGAACTGTATATTGACAGTAGAGGGCGATGATCTGTTTGTAGGCAGAAACTTCTTCCATGAATAAATCTATGGAATTTTTTCAAACCGAATATGTTTGCTAACACTTCCTCTTGTATAGTATGCTTTGAAAGTAACTCCCTTATCAGGTTCATACTTAAACTTTGTTATTGAATTCACAATATAACACTGTAAATTATTTCAATCCTGTAGTAATAAGTGCCAGAGATCCCAACATTACCATCAAGACACAGGACCAGATACTGTAACATCTTGGGTTTCAAGAACCCATAGGCCTTCAATATCCTCCCAAAATGCCTGAAACACTTACATGGGGTAGGTATAGGTATCCTCAAAACAAAACTGGATCTTCTACTGTCAAGAGTTCCAGATGAACCTACCTCACGACAGGAAATGCAAATAAGAATAACATCAAACTCACTTATTCATCAAATGCCCATATAACAGAATCATTGAAATAATTAAAGTGTAAGAAAACTAATAGTGGAGCTCCAGCAAGGCCACAGCACTTGGGCTAAAATGAGTATAAGAGTGTGTGTGTGTGTGTGTGTGTGTGTGTGTATGTATATATATA
>NC_068985.1:83741243-83742772 GCF_001194135.2 Octopus bimaculoides
TCTTAGCCCTTCTTCCCTCCTTCACAGTACTTTTTTCAATGAAGGAAAAGTCAAACAACACAAGTGGATATGTGAAAACTAAAATTTGAATTTTGAAAAGTGTATCTTATAAAGTAACATTTTCTGTTAAATCATCAAATTCAATTAAATGAAATAGATGGCTCTTGAGATTTAAATTTGGAAAATTTTCCATGGTTTTAATTCTTCTGTATGAGGGGCCCACCAAACTTGAAGTACCCCAACCCCCATCACCACCGTTGTTTAAATCTGCTCCTGCATATATGATTATTATCATTATTGTCAGTATTGGTGCTATTAGAATTATCATTGCGGTCTTTCGCTTGAGAACTACTGATAATATTGTTATCACTATTTCTATTATCATGACTCACTTATGAACCATATGTGTCAGATACCATTGTTGCACTGTTGATAAGGGAGAGAGTGACATGACTGGTAGTAGCACGTAGATTGTTGTTGATAACTGTTCTGCTTAACATTTCGTCATATAGGTTACTTGAGACCACTTCATTTCACAATATATTCTAGAGAACACAAACTATTAGAAGCCAACTTAGTTAATTCAATACCATCTTCCAAACCAGCAACCTAACCCTTTACTTCATACCAGCCAAGTTTCAAGAAAGGGATTTTATTCCTCTCTGCTAATACAGTTTATGGACCTGGGGCATCATTGCTAAACAACTCTTAGGCCAACTTCAACCCAGCAGGCCACTATGTACCAGCCTTTGCTAAAACAGTAGATGAGGCCAGCCTATCCAACAGAATCTCATTATACAGTTTGCATCAACCTTGGTTCTTGACGCATCACTGGACAAAGAGAACAAAGAATCACTTTCTTTCCTTCTTTTACCAGAAGACAAATAAATAAAATGCAGTCACAGAATTCCAGAGCTATCTTTAAATTTGGGCCAATGAGACCTTTACGCCCTACGTCTACAATGCAATCGATGCTAGGTAAACCTAATAACAAGCAAGCAGTAGTACCCATCCATGGAAAAAATCATTTTTCCTCCAGTATCATAACAGCAGCACCACCACAAGAACAGAATAAATTGCTTGGTGAGACTCTCTTTCCATTGATTCGAAATATGTATCCAGATAAGGCTTACAAGATCACTGGTATGTTGTTGGAGCTTGACAGAGATGAGCTGTTACCTTTGATAGACTCTCATGAGTTGTTGCAGGCTAAAGTTGAGGAAGTTGTGATCGTGTTGCAGGCACACAAGGCTATGAAGGATGCTACCACTGACCTCAAGACTATTCATGGACATGAACCTCTTATCTCCAGTAGGATAGGAACAATTCCACCACAAGAACAGAATAAAAGGATTGGTGAGACTCTCTTTCCATTGATTCATAATATGTATCCAGATAAGGCTGACAAGATCACTGGTATGTTGCTGGAGCTTGACAAGGCTGAGCTGTTACCTTTGATGGACTCTTGTGAGTTGTTGCAGGCTAAAGTTGAGGAAGTTGTGATTGTGTTGCAGGCACACAAGGCTATT
>NC_068985.1:83745095-83748889 GCF_001194135.2 Octopus bimaculoides
ATGAGCTGTTACCTTTGATAGACTCTCATGAGTTGTTGCAGGCTAAAGTTGAGGAAGTTGTGATCGTGTTGCAGGCACACAAGGCTATGAAGGATGCTACCACTGACCTCAAGACTATTCATGGACATGAACCTCTTACCTCCAGTAGGATAGGAACAATTCCACCACCAGAACAGAAACAAATGATTGGTGAGACTCTCTTTCCATTGATTCATAATATGTATCCAGATAAGGCTGACAAGATCACTGGTATGTTGCTGGAGCTTGACAAGGCTGAGCTGTTACCTTTGATGGACTCTTGTGAGTTGTTGCAGGCTAAAGTTGAGGAAGTTGTGATTGTGTTGCAGGCACACAAGGCTATTAAGGATGCTACCACTGACCTCAAGACTATTCATGGACAAGGACCTCTTACCTCCAGTAGGAAAGGAACAATTCCACCACCAGAACAGAAACAAATGATTGGTGAGACTCTCTTTCCATTGATTCATAATATGTATCCAGATAAGGCTGGCAAGATCACTGGTATGTTGCTGGAGCTTGACACTTCTGAACTTTTACATATGATAAAGTTTCATGAGTCATTGCTGGCTAAAGTTGAGGAAGCTCTAACTGTATTGCAGGCACACGAGGCTAAGGAAGCTGCTACCACTGACATCAAGACTATTCATGGACAAGAACCTCTTACCTCCAGTAGGATAGGAACAATTCCACCACCAGAACAGAAACAAATGATTGGTGAGACTCTCTTTCCATTGATTCAAAATATGTATCCAAATAAGGCTGGCAAGATCACTGGTATGTTGCTGGAGCTTGACAAGGCTGAGCTGTTACCTTTGATGGACTCTTGTGAGTTGTTGCAGGCTAAAGTTGAGGAAGCTATGGTTGCATTGCAGGAAAATTGGGATTAGGAAGCTGCTATCATCAATGCTAGGGGTCATTAAGAAAGACTGAAGAGAACAAATCAAAAAAACGATAAAGAAAAAACAGCATCAAGTCACAGAGAAGTATAGCAACAGAAAAAGAAATGAAACACAAAAACTCTTTTTGCCTCTCCCATCATTACGTTTAATATTATTTATCATTTATGTTTATCAACTGATTGCTCATTGTTATTATTATTATTATTATTATTATCATTATTATTATTATTATTATTATTATTACTACTATTGCGTTTGCACAGCTTCTAATACTTGAGATGTACTATGGTGTCAGCTATTCACTACCAGTGAACTAAGATAACACCTCTTATTATTCAAGCATCTTCTGGAGTATTCGAGTGGTTCCAAGCAATGCTGTTTTCTGCAAGTGCTCCACCCTTATTGCAGCCCCTATTTGTTCCATGTACTTCTCAAGATTTTTACTCACTGTTCCCAGGGCTCCGAAAATTATTAGTACCACTACCACCTTTTTCATTGACCACAACAGCCTTACCTCCCAAGCTAACCCGTCATATCTATCGACTTTTCTTTCTTCCTTATTGCATACTTTGTTGTCAGCTGGGCATGCTATATCTATGATCCAGCATAGTTTGCTTTTATGTCTGGCTTCCTGTTCTCTACCTCATGGTCGCACTGAATCATAATATCCCACAGGATCTTTGCATTATCATTTTCGATAATGCCTTCGGGATTGATAAATTAAATACCAGTGAAACACTGGTGTTGATGTCATTGAATTGTCTTCTCCCTGCAAATTTCAGGTTTTGTGCCTATAATAGAAAGAATTATTATTATTATTATTTCTTTTGAAGCTCAGTACTTATTCTATCAGTCTCTTTTACCAAACCACTAGGTTACAGAGACATAAGCACACCAACACTACAGCCTAATGACTAAAATAAATAAAAGATAAAAAAAGACAAAAAAATCCAAAGAAACAAAAAAATCATTCTATGCAAAAAGCCACAATTCTGGTTAAGAAAATTTTTAAATCACAGAGGCAATGACTAATACAGTTCTATATTTAAGAGATGAGGAATTATGTACATTATTTACAATTGATGGATATTTGTCCTCATATTGTTTGTTGTTAACACAACATTTCGGCTGATATACCCTCCAACCTTTATGAGGTGTCTTGGGGATAATTCGAACCTAGGTTCTCATTCCTAAGGTATTTTTCGTTGTTGTTGTTGTTGTTGTTGTTAATAATAATAATAATTCTGCCAGCTTGCCACCATAATAATGATAATAATAAATTTATAATAGTTTTCATATTTGTAATGCTAATGGTAATACTATTGACAGTGACCACAGTGATCATAGTGATTCTTATATATATAATAACAATTACAGTAACTATACTAATAATAACTGTCATATTTCTTCAATGGTGCTTGTGGAATTGGTATCTCTTTTTCTTTTTTTTTTATATTTTCAGTCATTTGACTGCGGCCATGCCGGTGCACCACCTTTAGTCGAGCAAATCGACTCCAGGACTTATTCTTTGTAAGCCTAGTACTTATTCTATCGGTCTTTTTTGCCGAACCGCTAAGTTACGGGGACATAAACATACCACCATCGGTTGTCAAGCGATCTTGGGGGGGACAAACACACTCATATATATATATATATACATATATACGACAGGCTTCTTTCAGTTTCTGTCTATCAAATCCACTCACAAGGCTTTAATCGGCCTGAGGCTATAGTAGAAGACACTTGCCCAAGGTATCATGCAGTGGGACTGAACCCGGAACCATGTGGTTGGTAAGCAAGCTACTTACCACACAACCACTCCTGCGCCTATATGCTTAACAACAATAGTAATTCTAGTGATGCTAACTATCTGCAACATAATAGCCTAATTACCTATACTTGTAATAACCCTATTATTCTGTCATTAAAACTATGTAATTGTAGGAATAAATTTTAGTGCCCTCTTAATAATAGGGATCTGGCTAAAAGTATTATTTACAAATGTATGATTTACAACCTGTATAGGTCCTACCTCCTTCCCCTTCAAACAGAGATTGCATAACAACACTCACACCTTTAAAAGAGGGGATAAGGTTAAAACTACATCAATTGCTACAAAAATTTGGGAGTTAAAGGATAATAAGGTTGTCTTCCATATTACCTGGAGTATTGTGAAACATGCTAAGCCTAACTTTAACAACTGATAATTGTGTAACCTCTGCTGCATGAAATGATTGAAAATTTTTAAATGTTCAAGTAAAATTATTAACAAATCAGATGAACTTAAGATGAAATGCCCCAATTCCATAAGGAACATCTTTTTGTATTTTAAATATGATCTCTAAATCAATTCTATTTCTTGTGTTCTTATTTAAAATCTTAAGCCCCAAATAGTTATATTTTGATAACTTGTCCTGTCTTCTATCCAATAGGTAAGATAACTTAATACTACTACTGCTGCCAGATTGAATAACTTGAATGCTCAAATCTAACATACATAGTATAGGATAACGGATACCAAAGCTTTTCTAGAATAGTTTTAACTTTGATTCAGGCACTGGATATCTTTCTTAACAACTGCACCATCCCTATTTTATCACTGCATGTACAACTCTCAGTTTCTGTGTATCAAATCCACTCACAAGGCTTTGGTCTGCATAGGCCTATAGTACACGGAGATAGTTGTCCGAGGTGTTGTTCTGTAAGATGGAACCAAAGACCATATGGTGGGAAGAAAGATTCTTAAACCTGCAGCTATGTCTGGATACGTACATAAATACATAAAAATTTATATATACTTATTTTGTATATTATATAGATAGGCAACTATGTTATATACATACATATATATATATATATATATATATATATATA
>NC_068985.1:83749007-83750213 GCF_001194135.2 Octopus bimaculoides
GTACATGCCATACGCACGTGCATGTTTATATCAGGTTGAGTAAAGAGTAAGCAACGCTTTGAACTATGAAGAATTTGTCCCAGATTTTGCAGAGTTTGAAAATTTTTTCCAACAATTTTCCTGCAATTATCTGATAATACAGACATAGACTTGCCCAAATGCACCACTAAATTAACATTGATATTTTTTTTTCACCATTGTTACAGTCATCTGAAATGGAACTGTCAAAGCACGATATTTGCGCAATTTTGCTATTCAACTTCAAGAAAGGACGTAAAACAGCTGAAACTACTTGCAATATCGATGAAATATTTGGTGAAGAAATGACCAGTGAGTGGTCAGTTCGCAAATAGTTTCAACAATTTTGCAGTGGAGACCTGAGCCTTGAAGATAATGAGCATAGTGGATGCCCATCTGTCATTGATGATGGTCAATTAAAGACTGTCATTAAGAAAGATCCATGTAAAACCATTTGAGAACTAGCAAAAGAATTCAAGTTAGCCAGAAAACTGCCTTCAACCATTTGCATGTGATCAGAAAACCAAAAAAGCTTGACAAATGGGTACCACATGATTTGAATGAAAATCAGAAAATGCGCAGTTATGAAATTTGCTCATTGCTTCTTCTCCATAAACAGACCAATCGATTTCTACGAAGTTCTTCCCCACTCAGCTTACTCTCCAGACCTTTTTCCTGCCGACTACCACTTTTTCTAGCAACTTGATGGTTTCCTGTAAGAGGAGTTCAAAAATCAAACTGATGCTGAAAGTGTTTTCAAAGAGTTCATCAGCTCCAGAACTCCAGATTTTTATGTTACCAGAATAAACAAACTTGTAACTCATTGGTAAAAATGTGTTGATGTAATGGTACTTACTTCAATGAATAAAATTTATGCATTGTTGAAATATATGGTGAACAATATCATGTTTCAAAATATTGCTTCATTTTTACTCAGCCTGATATCATCATCATCATCATCATCATCATCATCATCGTTTAACGTCCGCTTTCCATGCTAGCATGGGTTGGACGATTTGACTGAGGACTGGTGAAACCGGATGGCAACACCAGGCTCCAGTCTGATTTGGCAGAGTTTCTACAGCTGGATGCCCTTCCTAACGCCAACCACTCAGAGAGTATAGTGGGTGCTTTTACGTGTCACCCGCACGAAAACGGCCACGCTCGAAATGGTGTCTTTTATGTGCC
>NC_068985.1:83750616-83751391 GCF_001194135.2 Octopus bimaculoides
CTCACGCACAGCACATTTCCAAAGGTCTTGGTCAGTAGTCATCGCCTCGGTGAGGCCCAATGTACGAAGGTCTTGCCTCACCACCTCAGCCCAGGTCTTCCTGGGCCTACCTCTTCCACGGGTTCCCTCAACTGTTAGGGTGTGGCACTTTTTCACGCAGCTATCCTCATCCATTCTCACCACATGTCCATACCAGCGCAATCGTCTCTCTTGCACGCCACAACTGATGCTTCTAATGTTCAGCTTTTCTCTCAAGATACTTACACTCTGACGGGTATTCACATTGACATTACACTACTTATAGAAATTTAATAGCCTCTGGAGGAATCTTGCCTACTGGTCGCTAATCTCAGCTGATTGAAGTATTCCAACTCACTACATTGCATACGTCAGATCCATCAATATGAATGTGTGTGAGCATGTGTATGTGTGCACACATGCATGTATATATGTGTGTGAGTATGTGTGTGAGTGTGTGTGTGTACATATATGTATGTATGGTAATTTTATATGCATATATTTTTTTCATTAGGCATCTATATTAAAGAATATCACACAACCACCTCCACACACACACACACATGTGCACATGAGAAATACATGCACATTACACATACTTGAATAGATATAACTATTTAAAAATGGCATGATATAGTGATACACTATGTATGTATGTATGTATATAATATAACAAACAAAGGTAAAAGTGATTCCTTCAAAGGGGTGTAAAACATTACATTCACTGGTTGAATACATGTATGTATGTGTGTGTATA
>NC_068985.1:83751491-83752540 GCF_001194135.2 Octopus bimaculoides
CATGTTCTCAGCACAAGAATCTATTACTAGCACATAAAAACATGTATTATTTCTATTAAATACTATTTATCTTTCACCAGATGAAATACTTTTTTTGTTGATCTTAACATCACGGAACAGTACACAATATATATTTATATTTTCATATATATATCTCATTTGATTCGTTTTTTTTTTTAAGTTATGAGAAGGTAAGGTTGTTTAGTGGGGACACCTGTGTAGGTATGTCAAATGAAAATCACTATCTTGTCTAAAATGATTGTTGTATTTTTATTTCTCGTTGCATTTTTTTCAATTTTTACGCCTATTACATAAACTTAAATAGTGAAAAATTACTTGCTGGAAAACAAACAACCATTTAATTCGATTAAATTTTGTATTATTTTATCATAGAAAAAAGAAAAATGTGAAAAATGATATCGATGTTAATCTAACATTCTGTAGTAAATTATCTTTAAAATATCGGCTTTGCTTAAAATAATTTTGACTAATGACATGGCTGGTAAAAGAAACCACGATGTCATATTTGCAGATTAAGTTGAATTTAAGCTTATTTTGCAATTTCCATATAATATTTTAATTTTCACTACTTGAAAATGAAAGAAAAGACGTTTTCTATGCCCAAATGTATTCGAAATATGATTTTTCAACAATAAAATGTGCTCTATCAAAGTACGTTCAAATTTTCGGTAGACAAGAAATATTATTTCGTATTTATATTGCATTTAAGTACATTTTCCAATTCATTTAAAGGTTTACAAATGGATTTCCTTATGATTAATTTCAAAAGAGTGCTTGTATGTTCTACAGTGGGGTACCATCCGCTAAAAATGTAATTAATGGCCGTGGCTTAAACTTCATCTGAAGCCCAACCAATTCTTCCTCCAATATTCAGTGGCCCGGGAACAAAATTTGCTTAGGGGGTGCAAACTCAGTTTCAAAATTTGGCACTACTGGAGAAGTGTGGATCCGAGTTCTGGGAGTGTGCATGTCACAAATTTGCGCATGCGCCCGTGTTAGTTGTAAGAAGTCAAATTTAGCACGCAGGT
>NC_068985.1:83756653-83764224 GCF_001194135.2 Octopus bimaculoides
TATTTATATTTATATATATATCGTATATTTATAAAGAGGGCAAATTTAGCCATTTCTCCGTAGATTGAAAAAAAAAATGATGAACAACTTTAATCGATTTCCGAACATTATTGGGTTCTCATCAGAGGCGTAGTGGTTCAAACAAGAAAAATACAACTTATGTTGAGTCAGTCTAAATAAGTATAGATTTATTCATCAGAGAAAGTTACATAGTGACTGAAGGTTCAAGAGTTTCGTGCAGAGGCACATATCAAGCTAATTAAATCAACGTTTTCTATATAAAACGAAAAAGCAGGACACTATCGGAAACAGATATGACACAGATACTATTTTATATATAGGCAGGAAGACTTTTGGTTAATAATATGACAATTAAGGCAAGATAAAAATATGAAAGTCGTCTATATATATATAAGGCATTCTGCCTAAACTACGTCTTTAAGATATGATTTGTTAGTAGTAACGCTAAAAGGAAACTATTTCCTAACGAACTCAAGAGAAGGATAAAAAGAGCAGACAGAGAGGAATAAAGACAAAAAGGAAAGTAAAGATTGAATGAAAACGTGAATCAAGACTAAAGTTGGAGTTGAAAAAAAAGGCACTTACCCAGGCAGTGGTCAAGCAAATAATGGTCCTTTTGTATTGAAATAATTCTGAAGGGGCTTTATTTTTAGACTGGGGTCAAACGGTCGAATCTATTCAACCATGTTTTAAGTCTTTAGCAACACCAATTACAAAGAACTTGGGAGTGGTACTAAAAGATGGAGAGAAGTATTGACAGGCAGAAACTGGGTGGGAGCTGTCTTCAATAATTCAAGTAATACTATATGTTCAAAATTAACCATACATGCTGGTTTTGTTGTTGTTATTGTTGCTGCTACTGTTGTTATTGTCACTTACTTTTTTGTATTTTGACGCTACTTGCCTTCAGAACTCCCTAGGGAATTTTATGCTAGCTTCATCACTTTTATTTATTTATATATTTATTTTTTTCTTTGTTTTGAAACGAGATCGAACTTCAGCATTTTATACCGATAGATTTTAGACACTTTTTTCCTGCAACTGGTAAGATTATGTAGGGGGTGCAAATTTTGATCTTGCACCCCCTGAAAATTCTAGGGGGTGCGGGTGCACTCGCTGCACCCCATGTTCCCGGGCCCTTGCCAATATTGATCTTTTAGCAATAAAACAAAGAAAACCGGTGTAATTAGCCGAGAAGTTAATAAAAATACAAAACTATTGTTTTAAAGTTATAAAGTTAGAAAATATTTTGTTCACATTATTCTATCAGTCATGCTTGTGTATAACAAAAATACTGTAGCATTAGCGTAGATTTTATTTAAAGATTCAAATATATTTTGTTTTTGGAAACCACTGCCCCCCTAGCTTGTTAAAAGAGGGACACATTGGGTATTGTAGCCTAAAAGAAGTGTTAGTCGCGGTTAGATTATTTTTGGTCATTGTTTTGCTCAGCCCAGTCTGACCTTGGACCAAACAACGATAAATCTCGACTGAAACTTATCTGAGGCTAAACTATTCATTCGTTTTAATCACCCTTTAAATCAACGATGGGTCCTATTTTATGCAGTGGTTCGATTTGTCAGAAATACCAGCTGCATTTTTTCCTTAAATCCCACCAGACTGTCTTTAATAAATTTAAAAAAAAAAAAGGCAGGGACATGTTGAATAATATCACCTGAGATACATTTTCTCTGAAAAGACAAAAAAAGTGGAACATAATCTTTGGCGAGAAGTTTTTCCTTGATAAAACCTGACCTTGGGCTAAACAACAACAACAACAATCACTTTTTAATCTTAGTTCATAATGATCCATATTGGTTTGGAAAACTCTTATCAATCTTATGATAAACATTGAACTCTGCTGTCTGAAATTGCGTAATAAAATGATAAAATGTCTAATGACGTCTAGAAAAAAAGTCCATTTATAAAATTTCGGATGTAGAACTTCATATCTACTGATATCAGTTCCGGGAAATTATCCGTAACATTAGATTATTTTGTAATGCTGAAACATAAGGTTGCATTAATTGCAACGGTTTTAGGTTAAAGTGGTTCTATCTCGGGTTAAAGTTAGTTCTAAGGTCAATGAGGAAATAAATACATTTCTTATCTTTAGATTGGATGCTCGAATATTGATGACACTGGTCGTTACATTAAGGTTGCTGAGACATAAGAATAATTTGAGATGGAATAGATAAAATAATGCTTCCAATGATCGTTATGTGTTTGATAGAACTTTCTTTGAAAAGACAATCGGCGCTTGAAGAAAGAGCTTCAAGGTAAAAATGGTGACATTAAGAGGAAAGTAGTTTATATCTGTATTGAGGCCATCTCCCGTTATATCATCGGAATTACATGAACAAAACGGAATCTGTGAGCAGAATGCTCTATTACAGCTATGTCTCAAATGAAAGCATTTTTACGTGGAAGTTTGCCCTGCTAAGAATAATAGCTAAGTTTCTCTTCAGTTACTTTCCTTTACGATGAGAAAATAGTAAGCTTTCGATGTTTGTACATATAACAGTAGACGTCGAAGTTAAACTGAAAAAAAAATAATAATTACCAATAACTAGCAATGACAAATACAAAAAATATTTTTCTTGAGGTATTTCATTTTTTGTTTTTTCAACTTCGGCAGTTTTCGAATAAGACAATAGCAAATACACTTTTATACCAGGTTTCCAGCATGTGCGGGGGGTGTGGATTATTACATATTGCCAAATAATGTCAGAGACAATAACTCAACTGTTTGCAAAGTGAAATCAGGTGTATGAACGAATGTACTAACGAAATTTGTGTTCAAATATACATTTAAATAACAATGGGTTCGCTCGGCCGGCTGCGGTCGGGTTAGTCTTATGAACCAAAAAAATTTTCGGCCGGCTACGGCCGGGTTAGTAACGAAAGGGTTAATAGTGTTATAGACCCCTTAAGAAATCAATGCACGGTGCTTTGTTAAATTTTATTTATTGACAGCAAACAACCACAGCATTCATTAATCAGAACTGGGTCTCTAGACCCGTGAATTCCCCAGGCAAATGACCAGCATGGCCATTCCTTAAGACGGCACTGACAGCATGCATAGATTAATATTTGGTCCCTCTACCCATAGGGCTGCAAGCAAATACCTTGTGTGTCCATGCTTTCAGATGACGACACAGGGCATGACCACAGATTGAACATGTTTGATCATAGGTCTGATGGATCAAGATTAATCTGTGGGTCAACAACATTGAAATTTGTAATGATAATCTGTCAAAATCTCCATCAGGTTGTCATCAATTGTGTTTTACGAAAAGCAAAACCTCACCAAACTACTTTAAATTGGAACCTCAAATGTAAAACAATAAATGGTTATGGAATTATATAGATTCTTGGTTATCTGTGTTAGGCAACATAATAATATGTTGTTCAATATTCTTTAACTGGCTGTGTGGTAAGAAGCTTGCTCTCCAATCACATGGTTCTGGGTTCAGTCCCTCTTCGTTGCACCTTGGGCAAATGTCTTCTATAGCCTAGGAGTGATCAAAGATTTGTGAGTGGATTTGGTAGAGAGAAAGCGTAAGAAATCCATCACATGTATACATACTTGTGTGTGTCTTTGTGTTTGTCCCCCACCACTGCTTCACAACCGTCATTGGTGTGTTTCCATGCCCACAACATAGTGGTTTAGCAAGAAATGTTGATAGAATAAGTACTAGACTTAAAAACAAAGTGCTGGGGTCGATTCATTCAACTACAAACTCCTCAAGGCAGTGCCCCAGCATGGACACAGTCTAAAGACAGAAACAAGTTAAAAAAAGTAATAAAATTATGACAACAAAACCTATGGATAACAGGAATAGATTTTGTTAAAAAGCTTTTTTCTTAAATTTCGTGTAGCTGTGTAATAGGAAGCTTGCTTTTCAACCATATGGTTCTGGGTTCAGTATCCATCCTTGGCACATTGGCAAGTGTCTTCTACTACAGCCTTGGGCCAACCAAAGCCTTACAAGTGAATTTCATAGATGGAAACTGAAAAAATCCCTTCGCATATATATCTGTGTGTCTTTGTGATTGTGTTTGTATCCCCCCACCATCACAACTTGACAACTGGTGTTGGTGTGTTTACATCCCCATAACTTAGCAGTTCAGCAAAAAAGGCTAATAGAATAAGCTCCAGGCTTGAGAGAAAAAGACGTACTGGGGTGATTCATTCAACTAAAACCCTTCAAGGCCCAAAGAGAGAAAAGTTTTCCAATGCTAAACAGTTGGTTAGACGTTCTTGAAATCTTGTTGGCCTTGGTATATTATTAATATTCTTACTGGTGTATTTAGAATTATTTATTATATGCATGCACATACTTTGTACACATGTGACAGTGTTTACTGTCATTGTTAGATATGTTTAAATGTTGTACATAAGAAGAAATATTAAACACGGAATGTCTCTCTCAATTGTTCGTTATCGTTAGCAATTCTGAGGATATTTTCCTAGACTTGGTGTTGTTGTCAAATTTATTATAAATGAAATGTACTTTACTCCCCCTCCATTCCGGACCTCATGTCTCTCTGACAAAATTGTTCATTGATAAAGGCAAAAGCATCTACAAAGCTCCTGGTTTTAAGTTAATTCCAGTTAGTTTTGTCAATATGAAGAGCAATGTTTGGTGTATAATGTGTATGTGCAATATCAATGCCTTCATTTCCTTGTTATCATCATGCTGCTTTCAACATGTGTTAACCTTGGTTATGGTCACTGCTCTAGGAATTTTTTGTTATTGTATCACTTTTTGAGCTCTTTAATTTGGGATGTGAGATTTTACACTTGAATGGTTCTGCATGGCACCTTGGGCAAGTATCCTCTACTATAGCCCTTAGCCAACCTAAAGCCTTGTGAGTAGATTTGGTAGATGGAAAATGAAAGAAGCCACTCTGTGTGTGAGTGTCACCACTGCATGACAGCTGGTGTTGGTTTATTTATATCCCTGTTACCTAGCAGTTTGGCAAATGAAACAAAATAAGCATCAGGCTTATTCTGGGATCAATTTGTTCAACTAAAGCCTTTTCAAGATGGTACCCCAGCATGACCACAGTCCAATGACTGAAACAAGTGAAGGATAAAAGAGCAAGGTAGAAGGATCACAATCGTTGGGTAAATCATTCATTGCTGTTTAATATCATCCATACTTCTGTGAAGGTGTTGGTAAACCAACAGAAACACACACACACACACATGCTCTGACGTTCATATCCAGTCATTTAAGATTGTTATTCCTTGCTGTCTCTGTCATTCAAACTGAATTGGATATCTTCTGAATCATGGGTTCAAGAGAGATATCATACTCTTCACTTTAAAAGTTGAATGCACTTGTAGAAGTGTTATTAGCTGAGAGTTAATGGAGTTTTAAAAAATGGATGATTTTACTGTACTGGTAGAAGGAAATTAATATCTATTGAGACAATTTGGTTGATATTAAAAGTATATACTACTAAAGATCTCAGCCTGATACATCAACACTTTTAGTGTTCACCTAGCTTTATTTTCTTTATCTTTCCATCACATAGTTTATTTTGGACTCGTTTATAAAGATATCATTGTGGATGACTATTTTTACATTTGATATTTAATCCTAAATCAGGCTTCACCAAGAAAATCTACCATGAAAAATTATTATCAGCCAATCTTCTTAAACATATCTCAGACTACAATGTCTAATATATTCTTCTCAATTACAAGGGTCAGCTGAAAAGTTCACAGACTGACTAAGCTACTCTCATGGAATGTGACCAACTAAAGTTTATTTTTCAGCGTAGTCCCCTCTGTGGTCCTCACATTTTTTTCTTATTAGTGTTTCAGTGCTTAGATCGCATTGGTGAAGAAGCTTTCATCCTGTAGGCCAAAAAGTCATTAAAATCAGATATGACTTCATCACCTCTGTGATACTGGTTCCCAGGCAACTGTTTTTACAAGTTGGGAAATGTAATAATCATACATTATCTCATAGCTCTCAGATATTGATGATATGGTTGTTTGCTTTTTTGATTGACACTAGTATAAGTGTGGTAGGTTAGAGCTGGTCAGTTTGAACATAAACAAAATAGAATCTTTGGGCCGGATATGGTCAGTTTAAATGCTAAAAGATTATAAGGAATGCTGCACTCTAGTTGTTGCAGAATTTGAAACTTCTATACCTATTGGGGAGGCACAATGGCCCAGTGGTTAGGGCAGCAGACACGCGGTCATAGGATCGCGGTTTCGATTCCCAGACCGGGCGTTGTGAGTGTTTATTGAGCGAAAGCACCTAAAGCTCCACGAGGCTCCGGCAGGGTATGGTAGCGAACCCTGCTGCACTCTTTCACCACAACTTTCTCTCACTCTTACTTCCTGTTTCTGTTGTACCTGTAATTCAAAGGGTCAGCCTTGTCACACTGTGTCATGCTGAATATCCCCGAGAACTACATTAAGGGTACACGTGTCTGTGGAGTGCTCAGCCACTTGCATGTTAATTTCATGAGCAGGCTGTTCCGTTGATCGGATCAACTGGAACCCTCGACGTCGTAAGCGACGGAGTGCCAACAATACCTATTGGTCAACAATGTAGTATTTTGTTCTTATTAGTATCATGTGCTTTATTTGCATTTATAAATTCTCAATTTCATCTTAATGATGATAGCAAGTTTTAAAAAATCACAAAAAAAAAATGTTCTGTTTTACATTTTTCATGTCTATCTGAAATGACTGACAATTTGAATACGATTAAGTAAATATATTTGTATGATGGAACATTTACAACTATATGAGCAAATTTAGTTTGAAATCACTTCTAAACACAAGCTTTAACATCATCGTTATTGTCATCATCATTAGCATTATTGTTATTCATAATCATCATCATTGTGCATAATGTTTGAGGATTTCAATAATGAAAAATTATAGCAATCATTTCAAAATAGGATAAGTCCTCCACACGTGTACACACAAGCATGCACACAGAAACACACACACATGCACGCATGTATACACACACACACATCCATGCATACACTTTTCTATATATGTCTCATTTCCTTTCTCACTTCTTGAATGAGTATTGTTTTCTTGAATTGATTGTTAATTATGTATGTATTTAAGAGTTTGATATTTAAATAATGAACAGGAAAAAATGTATTTATATTTTCAAATCTATTTGTGATACACATAAATTCTTTCACTTATTTGCACACACACACACACACACACACTCACATATCTATATGTGTGAGAGAAGGAACAGAGAGAGAGAGAGAGAGGGAGGGAGAGATGGAAATAATTTAAAATCTTATAACTTGGAAAAACATCTATAAGTATAATTATCCAATCTGAACTGTAGTTGATACATACATGCATATGTACATGCACACACATACATATATGCATCATTTTAAAGAAAGCAGTAAGGTTTCACACATGCATACATTCTGATGTGTACTCTCTCAAGGCCAAAAACACAATAACTTAAGTTTCTGTTGTTTTTCTTTTGCTTGTATATATATATATGTATATATATATATATATATATATATATATA
>NC_068985.1:83764234-83773556 GCF_001194135.2 Octopus bimaculoides
TATATACATCTATATATATATATATACATCTATATATTTATATACATACATACATACACACTATATTCTTTCTTTCCCAAGGCGAGGATTACAGTCTAATCTTAATCCTTTCAAATTAATCTATGATATTTTTCTACTTCATTAAGATACTTATTTAGGATTCTACAGTCTTCAATATCACTATTCACATAGGATCAGTTTTCATTGATGACAATCCCCATATCAGACCTTCTGAGCAATTAATTTGAAGATTAATATCTTAATGAATATTTTAAGTTCATGTTATATTTTGAAGTTATTGAGTGAGTTTTGATTTATTTATCTATTTAAGTCTTATCATTATATATTAATATTTTTTATATTTACGTATAAGATTCTTTACCAGTTTTGTCTTAAATTTAACTTGAATTACATAGTTTTATTACATAGTAATCTTTTTCTAAAAAAAAGATTTTCTTTTAAAAGTTTCTGATTTATGAATTCACCTTGAATTCATGCTTTGACAAAATCTCATACTTTATGTGTATGGAATCATTTTCTCTATACAACTGTTTTCTCATTTATCTTTTTCTACATGTAACATGTAAAAAATAGAAAATAAAGATTCATTTTTGGTTGAAATATATCATTGTAGCAGTTGTGATTTCAGTCATTTCTTTCTAAAGCCCTAGGACCGTTTTTGTATCATATGTATATATGGAATATAGTAGACTAAATACTTGCATTATTAAACTCTTCTGGATTTGCAAAGGTGATGCCACTAAGATAGATATCTTAAAGCATCTTATATAGTTCTCTAATATCTAATTGCTAATTAATAACATTTCAAATTGATTAAGCTGATTTGGTTTCATTTACATTTATTAATTCTTTCTCTTTATTTATGTTATAATAAATATTACTCAGCAAGTTTGATAAAAGCTGTGGAACCAAAAGTCCCTATAGCACAGCAGCTAATATTCAATCATTTAAATTAACACATTTGACAAAATTAAAGAAAAAAAAATTGTCACTTTTCTCTCTCTTCCTTATTCTTTTTACTCTTTTACTTGTTTCAGTCATTAGACTGTGGCCATGCTGGGGTACCACCTTGAAGAATTTTAGTCAAATGCAATGAATTCAGTATATCTTAATGTCTAAGCCTGGTACTTATTCTGCTGGTTTCTTTTGTTGAACTGCTAAGTTACAGGCATGTAAAAACATGAACACCAGTTGTCAAGCAGTGGTGGGACACACACACATATATACAACAGGCTTCTTTCAGTTTCCGTCTACCAGATCCACTCAAAAGGTTTTAATTGGCCCAAGGCTATAGTAGATATTTGCACAAGGTGCCTTGCAGTGGACCTGAACCCAGAACTATGTGATTTGGAAGGAAGCTTCTTACAACACTGTCACTCCTGCACCTTACATTAAGTAAGATTTATTTATGAAAATATGGGAGATGAATTTATTAGATTATTTTTAGAAAAGCTTCTTTTCATAACTTAGCCAATTTCATGAGGTTGTTGTAGATGAGAGACAATCTCTTGAATAATAGTTATTTCAAATTTTGGCACAATGACAGCAATTTTAGTGGTTGAGGTGTTTGTCAATTATATCGACCCCTGTGATCAACTGGTATTTATTTGATTGACCTTGAAAGGCTGACAGTTAAGGTTGACCTCAGTGAAATTTGAACTCAGAATGCAATGGGAATCAGAATATATGCCACTATGCATTTTGTCTGATATGCTAACAATTCTGTCAACTCATGACCTTAATCTCTTGAAGAATAATAGTTGTATTAATGGTTTCAAATTTTGGCGCAAGGCCAGAAAGTTCAAACAAGCAGGTAAGTCGATTATATCAGTCCTAGTATTCAACTGGTACTTATTTTATCAACCCCCAAATGGATGAAAAGCAAAGTTGACCTCAGAATGTAAAGACAGATGAAATGCCACTAAGCATTTTGTTCGGGGGGTAATGGCTCTGCCAACACAAGTAATACCAGACTGTATTCTGTTACAAGCAAATTAGCTAGGTGAGAAAATCTCTATAAAAGATGAAAGCAGTAAATATACTGAGAAGTAATGTTTATCACCATATCAACATAGCTGTTCCATAGGAACTGATGTTACTACCAAGTGCAGACTGCATCAAATGACCAGCTGCAGGAGGTTTCCTCCTGGGGTTACAATGGTAGTGATGTCAGTTCCTATGGAACAGTCATGTTGAAGTGGCAATAACCATTACTTCTTATGTTATGTAACTTTCCTTGAAAACCTTGGTGCTAATTTATCCTTTAAAGAAAGAGAAGGAATTTAAAAAAATAAATGTTGTCTTGAGACAACTAACAGACTAACAATGGATAGGAAGTCATAACCCAAGAGTTGGTCATTCAATTTCTCAGTCGCTTCATAATTCTGAAAATGAGGATACTAGACATTAAATCTAGTGGCTTTGCATGTTTGACATAGTTTCTGTGTTGAAACCATAACCTGTTTGTGCACAACTTATTTTGGTCTGTTTAGCTGCAAAGTTGATATTGATATCAACTACATATTTAAGTAGGAAAAATCTAATACAAAAATATTTTATTATTATTATCATTTTTTTTTTCATATAATGCGAATAAGAATTGATAAAACCATTGATTTAGAGAAGTCAGCTTATAGCAGATTCATTCATTTTCTGTTTACTCTCTTTCTTTCTTCATGTCCCCTCCCACATCTTACTTCTTTGTTTTATTTCAGTCTTATCTTTTCTAAATGTCAAGAGAAAGATTAAATTGGTGTTCGAAGACTCCAGAACTAATAATGATTACACATTTAAGATTTTGGAAGAAATAGTTTAGAATATGTTATCATTTTAGGGCCATATATTTAGTGTGAAGAAAATGGAATTCAGAGTTGGGTTAGCAGCACTCTGTATGAGTTGCTATTATTTTCACTGATATTAGCTGCTGTAATTTAATTTTTCTTTTATCATTGGAATGGTAAAATAGTTTGGCAGTCAATAATGAGTTACATTTTATTCTGCATGGACACGTTGTTATTATAATCTGTGTGTGAGTATCTACATGATTATATATATATAAATATGTCTACATACATAATGATATAATTTGTTGTATTGATGGAGGTGGAGTATGTAATACATACATACACATACATATGCATAAAACATACACATATATATATATATACACACACACACACACACACACACACACATAATACGAGAAAGAAAGAACAAGTGAAATAAACATATGTAATTGCCTGCTTTTATTAATGAGAAAGTAAAATCTATCATTATAACAAATTGAATTTAAAATCATATTCCAGCATTGGTGTTTCTGTCTTTCTTTTCTACTGTGTCTTTATTTTATTGTTTTAACAATTTCTGTAATTTGACAGTTTTCTATATTTTGTATGTATTCCTCACTGCAGCTGCAGCCAAATTCATATAGAATAATAGAGTTTGTTTATTTAGAGCTGAAGACTTGGTCATGATACTTTATAACATTTAGGTTGACACTGCAAGCTATTTGTCTGCCAATGGTTTCAGGGTTTATATCCTACCTGACAACTTTGTTATGCTGTGTCCATGGTCCAGATGATCACATCTGAAATGACCCAAATGATAATAATCACTTTGAGCTGTTAATGTTGAATGTATTCATAGGTTGTATAGCTGCATTCTACACAGTTCATTTAATTCTATGTCTTTGATATATGGCCTCAGATTTGTAGGGAAGTATTGCATAGTAAATTTAATTGACTCCAGTATATTCATCATTAGTTTTTTTCTTTTTCAATCTGAGAGACAGGTAACAAAATGTCAACTCCATCCAGATCTGAACTCTGAACATGAAGGGATGTGAAAAATTAGTTTCAAATTTTGGCCCAAGGCCAGTGATTTGGGGATTATTGGGTAAGTCAATTACATTGGCTCCAGTACTCAACTAGCACCTATTTTATCAATCCTGAAAGGATGAAAGCAAAGCCAACCCCAGCAGAATTTGAAGTCAGACCAAAAACACAGATGAAATGTTGCTAAGCATTTTGTCCAACATGTTAACAATTCTGCCATCTGACTGATATAATGATGATGATAATCCCTTCTACCGTAAGCACAAGGCCTGAAATATTTAAGGGGAGGGGATTAGTCGATTACATTGACTGCAGTACACAACTGGTACTTACTTTATTGACCCTGAAAGGATGAAAGTTAGAACCAACTTCTGTGGAATATAAACTCAGAATGTAAAAATGGATGAAATGCTGCTTAGCATTGTGCCATGCATGGCAACTATTCTGCCAGCTTGCTGCCTTATGGTATGTGCAATGCTGCAAGGTTTGTGCAACAAAAAATATAATAAGTTGGATAATGACTGAACATGTGATAAGTCAGTATCATAGGACTATGAATATATGGAGCTTTTAAATTTGCTAATATTCTTTATATATGGTATTCTTAAACGTGTGTATAGATTTTTTAAGACACTTTCTATTTTTGTCTAATCAAGTGAATAATTATTAACAAAAAGCAAGATAGTGGACTTTGTTCAGAGACGAAATAGAATGGGTGCAGCAAGATGCGAATTTCTGGCTTAGTATTCAGTAATCCAACATCTAAAATTTCTGCTCACAGTTCTGTTTGTGTGTATGGATGCATAATAGCTTATTATTCAATGCTGGATCCTGAATATTTGTCTGGTGGAGGATTTTATGTTATTTTATCTTTCTTTTTTATCTCCCATTGTATTGTCAGACTTGTTGAGGAATGCTTCGAGTGTGTCTCTCACATTCTATTAATTGTTTTATCACTTACCTCTCAAATGCTATGAAGCAGAAGAATGCGTTTATCCTTAGGATAAATTTGCCTTCCAAGTTTAGAGGTAGTGAATCCAAGGATTTAGCAATTATCTGCTAATTTTTTCTGTGGAATGAACTAAAATCTTACATATCTAGAGAGTCACTATCTTGCTTTTTTTTTTTTTTTGTCATACAAGATTTGCTTGTGTGTATTTGATTCATATACATGCATTATGTGACTGATTTATCTGGACTAGTTTGATTTGGAATATTTTGGTTCCAGCAATTTTGCATTGAACTTGTTTCAAATCTTATTACCTCATCATCATCATTTAACGTCCGTTGTCCATGCTGGCATGGGTTGGACAGTTTGACTGGGCTGGCATGCTGGAAGGCTGCACCAGGATCCAGTCTTATTTGGCATGGTTTTCTACAGCTGGATGCCCTTCCTAACACCAACCACTCCGAGAAAGTAATGGGTGCTTTTACATGCATAACACTGGTATCTGCCACAACTGCAATTTTTTCTCGGCCTGATGAGTCTTGTTCTCAAGCACACTTTGTCATGTGGGAAGGAGTGTACCATTTTCACTACAACAGGTCAAAAGGCTTAATATGATTATTGACACAGTGCCAGACAAAATTCTTTGTACAATTCAGCTACATCTCTTTACAACCTAAGTACAAATTGCAAGTGAAACTGGATTTACTTGTGATCTTTTAGCAACAATAAAATAAGCATATTAGTTATGGTTGTGTGGTTGATCAGCTCACTTTGCAACCATGTTGTTCTGAGTTTGATCCCATTGTACAGTCTCTTAGACAAAGAAGAGCATCAAACTGCAAAACCATGCCAAAAAATATAGGGTACAAGTGAGATTTGGTCCATAACTCTTCTAGAAAGAAAGAATCATATTTTAACATGTATAAGAGACCCCCTAATTTTTGAGGCTTAAAATCTAGGAAAAAGGTTTTGTAAGGGATTATAATACTATACATGTATAAGAAACTCCCATATTTTTTAACCTAATTTTTGACAAAAAAAAGGGGTTCATTATACGCGTTAAAATACAATAAGTCATATCTGTAATGACCCACCTTACACATTCCAGCATAGGAAAGTGATGAATAATGATGATGGTTATTCTTTTGAATTGCTTCCTTATTGTATGATCATTAATTTTTTTGTTTTGTTTTATATTTTAGTCTATGAATTTACTGACTGATATTAAGTTTTACAAAAGTTTATTTCTAAATACTAAAAAGATAAGCCAGATATTGCTGACAACAAGCAGTACTTATTTAACAGTTAAACAGTCCTGCTGTGTGGTCAAGGGAACGAAAAAAGAATCCATCAAACAAACAATGTGATTCTTATTCTCTCAATGCAACCATTGTAGAATTCTGAATGCTTCCATATTCTGTGCATTCACATAGAAAATTGGACCTTTTGATTGACAGCACATTGTATACATTCACAGCAAGAAGTGGGGCTTTAATTGACAACATATTCTATATGTCCATATATTGAGTTATGGTTTGATTGACAGTGTTTTAAATGTGTTGTGTAAAGGAAAAAAATATCACTACAATCACCACTGCCACCCACACAAGTTCAAAATGTTATTCTATTTATTTCTCATCGACTTCTGACTTTCCTCAGTTTCAAAGGTGTAAAAATTATATCCTCTTCATAAACAGAAGATAGCTACTCTCTGAAAACTTCCAACTGCTTTTGCATTTAGTCAGAATCTTACTCTTACCCATTTTGAATTATTTTGGTGTTATTTTGTGTGTACAAATACTCAATTTTTGATAGGGAGTCATTTTTTCCAAAGAGTAAAATCTAAAATTCCCATCTCTTCATTTATTCGTTGATAATTCACAAAAATATTTCCTCTGAGCTAATATATTCTCCTGTATCAATTTTTGTGATACTTTGAATTTTAGAATAATAACTTGTATGTTCACTTTTATTACATTGCAGCAGTTTTGAATATGCTAATTGTTGTTGTATATTGTCATAGGAGAACAACTTTTCTTTTCAATTCATTAGTTTAAGCAGACTTTGGAACATCCTGTTTTGATATCATTGTTTCTTCTCAGCCAAAGCTACCCCGGCTAATGAATTTAACTAGAGTTTGTGCCTGTTGTTTATAATCTTCAACAAACAAATTATTTACTGATGCTTGTTGATATCTGTCACTAAAAACAAATTGCTAAGTGCATGGTGAACAGTGAAAACCCAATCGATGGCATATATAGTCATTCTTAATATATTCTTGTGAATAAGCTAATTGCTGTTGTATTACATTATTGGAGAGCAAACTCTTTGTGATGAATGTGTGTTCATAACACTTGATTTAGTGTTATAAGGGGATTTTGGGATACCTGGTATTTTGACATCTCTGTATTTACTCAGCCATTATTGGTTGGCAGGTAACAGCACTTGTTAGCAAATAATTTGTCTGCTGAAGTTGTTTGTGAGAGCCACAAACTCTTGTTAGATTCAATAGTCTGGAGTAGCTTTGTCTAAGAAGACACAATAATGTCGAAATATATGTATCTTTTATATCATTCATAATTCTTATATATCTCTATACATTTTTATCTATATATTTTGTGTTAAATATAGAAGTTGGAGGTCTAAGAAGACCTGGCATGAAGTAGAGAAAACTAATCCAAGGATTTCGAGCCTCAAAGAGGAAACGACTAAGGACTGAGGACAAGACTGGTGATTTATTGTGCTTGAGAAGGCCTATTCATCTCAGCAAAATATGAGATCCAAAGAGCATACAGTTAATATTAAAGCCACCGCACTCACTCACTCATTCTGTCCCTGTTAAGCTTTCCTCACAACTCTTTTTCCTAACATTTTTATCATCACTCTTTTAACAATGGCATTTATTCTGCTGTTGGAATTGTATGAGAGCAGAACTGCATTTATTTCATCTC
The DNA here is from genome assembly GCF_001194135.2 of Octopus bimaculoides. Taxonomy (NCBI): domain Eukaryota; kingdom Metazoa; phylum Mollusca; class Cephalopoda; order Octopoda; family Octopodidae; genus Octopus; species Octopus bimaculoides. The sequence continues at coordinate 83,771,989 of NC_068985.1, forward strand.
CTCTTCTGTCCTACCAGTTAACACTCTTCATGGAAACACACATATATATATGTGTGTGTGTCTCTGTAGATGTTTTTATAAATTTCATTTTTTTTTTAACATTATGTCATGATAAATAAATTTGAATACTGAAACATCACTATTCTAATTCTCTTTTTCTGAATATTCATCTTCATATGAAAGAAGCTCAACATCAGTCACACTGTTAAATATGCTACGAGCCACTCAACATTCACCAAATTTTTTAAATATCTGATATTAACAAAATATGGCGCCTGATCGACTATATTTTCCAAATCTTTAGTTTAAAATTTGAAAATTTCTTCTCCTTTATTTTGGATGTACATCTGTTTTCCATGCTGGTATCTTTCAATTGTTTTGATTTTAAAGTATCAGTGGTGCCTACTTGACATTATAGTGTCTTGGTTGGCTCACTCCAAATCACAAAATGATATTTGTAAGTCTTTTTGGAGGCTGGGCAAAATGCTTAGCAGCATTTCATCTGCTGTTATGTTCTGATTTCAAATTCTGCTGAGGTTGCCTTTCATTCCTTTCATTCCATTCAATTGAATGATAAAATAAGTAACAGTTGAGCATTGGGGTCAATGTAATTGACTTATCCCCATCCCTGAAATTGCTGGCCTTGTGCTAAAATTTTAAATCAATATTCGTTGGTTTTTATTGATAAGTTTAAGGTTTAATATTTAAATCTATTATATCTAGTAATGTTAGGTTCTTATTTATAAACCAGCTTTATTATGGATCTGTAAGACCTGCATTTTGCGATACTTTTGTACACTGAATTTGTCACTGATAAATTTGCTAACCTTTCAGGCTTCTACTTTAAAAGAGTTTACTGTTATGCTTTTCTTTTTATAATTTATCCTCCTCTTCGGTGTCTTTGAGTTATCAGAAAGCCTGATAAATATGTATATTCTGTACTGATTATAGAGATCTAATTTCTAGATATTTTCACTGACCAAAATTTATAGTTAATCAAACATAATAACTGTGGATTTGAGTGAAACAAACTGTTACCTACCACCTGGGAGAGTTTCTGATTGCATAGTGTGAAGTCTGTTGCAATTTAAAAGTTAAAACACAGTATAAAAAATTTGTATATATATGTGTGTATGTATGCATGCATGTGTGAGTGTTGAGTGTGCAGATATTTAAAAATATTTTTGTTGCACACTTTATATATATATATAGAGGTCTGGAGATGCCACTACGATAGATTGCTTAATAAAGAGAATGAATAGGAGGAAGAGAGCCTGCCGTATGTCGACCCAATAGAGGGACCAGCTATCCGAGTTGATAGTACCAGGGTAGATAAAGCAATTAAGAGAATGAAGACAGGGAAAGCCCCCGGCCCATCAGGAATCACTGCAGAGATGCTCAAAATATCTGGCAGTGTTGGTTACAGCCTAGTCACCCGTATTACGAACCAGGTGTTACACGAAGGAGTCATACCCGATGACTGGTGTAGCAGCACCATAGTCAACTGCTACAAAGGTAAAGGTGATGCTTTAGATACAAATAATTACAGAGGCATCAAGCTGTTAGAT
>NC_068985.1:83775120-83781498 GCF_001194135.2 Octopus bimaculoides
ATTTTCGAGCGAGATCGTTGCCAGTGCTCCTGGACTGGCTTGTGTGGGTGGCACATAAAAGACACCATTTTGAGCGTGGCCGTTGCCAGTATCGCCTGACTGGCCTTCGTGCAGGTGACACGTAAAAGCACCTACTACACTCTCTGAGTGGTTGGCGTTAGGAAGGGCATCCAGCTGTAGAAACTCTGCCAAATTTAGATTGGAGCCTGGTGTTGCCATCCGGTTTCACCAGTCCTCAGTCAAATCGTCCAACCCATGCTAGCATGGAAAGTGGACGTTAAACGATGATGATGATGATGATGATATAGGTATATTTTTTTTAGATATTTAGCAGAAGCCATAGTGTGACTCAAGGGCTGAGAGTTTCATGTATTGACACTTATCAAATGCACAAAACTCTCAATTCATGAGTTATTCTGTTACTTCTGCTAAATATAAATATATATAACTTACAAAAGCAACAGAATCCATACAAAACTTAGCCAAGTATTTCCATTCTAATACCCTAAATTGATTGCGATAGATATATCTAAATAAATAAGATATAATTGTTCCCTGTAGTTTATGCTCTTCTATGCTTATCTTGTACTGGATGATATCTGAATAGCATTATCTTCACTGTTTGTAACACAAAGATTAGAAAGTGTATTACATAAATTGGTTTTGTTATTGCCCAGTTTTTAAAAGTTTTATCCTATATTTTTTCAACTATTATGTTTCAGTATATATATTTTACAAAAAAAAAAAAATATACATGTATATCATACCAAAATGAAAAATAAATAAAATGTAAGTAGACTATTTTCTCTTTTGGTTTCCTTTTTCTGTAAAAGACAATAAATAAGTGGATAATTCTTGAAAATGTAAAACAAAGGTACTGAAGTGTGTGATTCAAAGAATTTAGTCGCAATGCTTTTTGATGATTTTTATCTGTCTTTGAAAATTCAATATCTTTTTGATGAAATAAAATGATTTCTTCATCTGGTTGCTTGCATCCTATTAATTGGCTCCAAGGAAAGGATAATTGCTTGTCAACAATTCTCTCCGTCTGGGTTTACTTAGGAACTCTACATCTATCTCAATAGCAAACCGTCATAAAATTGTTTTTTTTTTTTGCCTTTTTGTTTTACCTTCTTCCTGAGCACTTTTATTTATTCTATTTTTTTTTATTCTTGCCTTCTTTATCTCGTTTGCTCTACCAATCTTTCTTTCTTTCTTTCATATTATTTTAGTGCAAAAGGGAAAAGGAGTAGAAATAGTTCAGTTCAGAATTTGATCCATAAATCCGAAACAAAAGATTTTGCAGATGTACAGATTAACCCTGTTCTGACTTTGCAAACCCCTTATAGCAATAACCCTTAGCCAAACACAAAGCTCCTTTTCAATACTTAATTACAATTTCTAGGCTGCAACCTAGTTTATATTCATATATACTTGAGTGACATCTTTTGAGCTGAACCAAGAAACTGCCGAAACACCAAGCTTTTTTGTTTATGTATATAATTTATCTTAACAATAGAATAAGCATGACAATAGACATTATAAGTGTGTATATATGTATGTATGTATGTATGTATACATACATACATACATATATATATATATATATATATATATATATATATATATATATATATATATATATAAACTGCACTTATGCATACACAGGCACAATGTACTTTTGACTGTATATACTGTATATATGTGTTTGAAGGAAAAAATATAAGGCAGAGAGAAAAGTTAAAAATGAAATATCTTGCAAACATATTTATATATGAATATTATAATATATACCGTTGAGGAAATCTTCCTTTATATTCTGAAAACTTTACTTTAAAATTCAATATAAATGTTGCTTTAGTATATGTATTGTATTTGCATTCATTAAGTGGCTTGATAGATTAGCATATGAACACGGACATATACAACACACTGAAACATTTCCGTTTCCATTTGTCAAATGTTTTATTGTTATGTACACACACACACACACACATGTATTCTATATATGTGTATATATGTGTGGGTGGGGCGGGTGCTTGGGTGTATGTATACAATATGTATGTAATCTGTGTATATATGATGTAGTTGTTAATGTATTTTACTGTGTGTATTCATCCATACACACTGGCTTCTGTTCATCTCTCGTTTCCATTCAAAGACGACATCTACTGCATGAATGCTTATTATCCAGTACTATATCTCTTATCCACTCCCACCCTCTCTCCATTATTTTACTTTTATTACCTTGAAAGAAGCTGATAAAGTGCATTTTGTACCAATATGCCCAACTTCTTTGTTGTTATTATTGTTCTAGATTATTTCTCCCTTTTTTTTTTTGTTTTCTTGCATTTGAAATAAATATAGTCAGAAGGTTGTTAAATTTTATTTTACTATCCAGCATTTGCAGTTGTTTTGTTTCCCTGTAAACATATCTTTTATTATTCCTGTTATTGTGACACTTTCATGTGCACACATGCATATATTTTAAAAACAAAATATATAGACTCTTACATATACTTTGCTATGAAATGGATTGGCATAACAACCGTAGAGATAGATAATTGGATAGCTAGACAAATAGATGGGGAAATAGATAGATAGATAGATAGATAGATAGATAGACAGATGGACGGACGGATAGGTGGGTGGGTTTGTTACTAAAAAAAATTCCAGATTTGATAAGGCAGCTGAATACTATTATCACCACCAACATCACTTTATTATCTACAACAGCATTTATTTAAGAATATATCATTGGTTTAGGTGCAAAGTCTTTATCAAGAATAAAACTAACCAGTATATTCTGGTTTATTATATATCTGTTGTCTTTTATTTGTTTCAGTCATTAGACTGTGATCATATCGAGGCATCACCTTGAAGGGATTAGTCAAACAAATTGACCCCAGTTCTGATTTTTTTTAAGTTTAGTACATATTCCATTGATGTCATTTTGTTGAACCACTAAATTACTAGGACAGACAAACCAAGACCAGTTGTCAAATGGTGGTGGTGGTAAACAAACACAGACACACACACACACACACACACACACACACATGCATGTACACATGACAGGCTGCCACATAGTTTCCATCTACCAAATTCATTCATAAGGTTTTGGTTGGCCAGGAGTTATAGTAGAAGACACTTGCTCAAGGAGTAATGCAGTAGGGATGAATCCGAAAGTACATCCCAATTGCATGAGAAATCTTAGCAAAATAACATTACTTAATATTGCTCATTGATGAGTATTAGTAGTACTAGTAACAGTTGTACAAACAGTTCTTTTGAATAATGCTAAAAACATTTATTATTTGAGAAATATTAACAAATTGATATCAATAGGAACTTACTGTAGGAATATCCAGTTTATTATTAATGATGAGAATTTTTAATAGTAGGACCAGTAAATGTTTTAAATGTGGTTTATGGCAATGTTTTATGTCAATGACCATGAAATTTGTTCTTTTGACGGCTTTACTTATTTACTATGTTGTTCTTTGCTAAACAAACTATTATTTATTTGTGTCAGTCTCAAAGCAGTGAATGCAGAGCACTGGAAAAAAACTTACAAGAGGGCTTGTATATGCTTACTTAAGCCGCTCAAAATAGCAGCTAAATCTCCCTTAAACCACAGCCTGCTGCATTGAAAAAGGGAGGATATATATTCGACATAGTCCGAGATATACTCTGAATAAGGCAGAAAAGTTGCTTTTGGATACTTTTTGGCTGTAACTAAAAATATTTACTTGAGTTCTGACTTCATAGCTATGCTATCCTTCGGTGTCATCTGCTCTCAGCAGGCTGAATATCAAAGGTCTCTATTATTCTAAGACTTATTATTTATTGTTATTGCAATTATATTCAAGGTGGGGCTCCAGATCCATTCCATGCAGGGTGGTCACAAGTCTGTATTTTGTCAAGAGAGTTCCCTAGATGTAGCACACATCTTGTTGTTAGCCCTTTTAAATCATCGACCATATTGGCCTCATATGCCATTTCAGTCTTCATTCACTTAAGGGATGATGTCCCTTGTACAGCAATCCTTTCGAAATTGCTGATGACTCACTTAGTTTTTGTTCATTAGCTGAAGTCACTTACCATAGTATGGCCATTGGTGTGCACTACCAATTTCTGTGAGCCATAAGTGAGAGCTCCATATGTTGGAGACCAGTGCTCATGACCGTGACTGATGATGTATGCTGACTAGTTTACAAAGGTATTACTCTTTACATGATACACCAAATACTACTTCAAATCAAGGGACAGATGAGTACTTGTCTAGCACTGAGAACGGCATGAATGTCAAAATATCATGTCTGCACCACCAATAAAAGTTTCAAGGTTCATGCTTCTGTAAAACAGACTTCATACCTCTGTGAACATAGTTGTTGTTGTTTTTAGTTAGTGCTGGTATACTTAGTAGAGCACCTAACAAAATATTTTGCAGTTCAAATCTCACCACGGTCATCTTAGCCATCTATCCTTCCATGGCCTATAAAATCAATACCAATTAAATAACACAATAGATTTTTATCAATGGCTCAATCCCTCGAAGTTCTGATACTTAATGTCTGAGTTTGAAAAGATTATTTTTGATCACTGTCATTATTAACATTGCTGTTTCTTTTGTAACAAAGTTGTCACTGTTTTTTACTCCCCGATCAACCTTGACCATGCAGTTCTTAAAAACATTCCAACCATGACCATCCTGTGTATCATTTCTTTTTTTACAACTGTAGAAGGTGAATTGAGAAGAATTTACTACTATTTCTAACAGGTCAAGTAACCATGCAGAGGCTTCCTTGTTAGTCAGTATGAAGTAGAGTTAGTTGCCACGATGTCTATGTTGTACTACAAACCATGTGATAGTACCAGCAATGTATTTCAAATCCAGCTCCTTGGTTCAAAACAAAGAAATGAGGCAGACTCTATATGGTCATTGGATCTGCTACAAATAACAGCTAAATATCTCTTAACTGACACACATCTAACTTTAAAATAATGCAAGGGTAAATGAAACATTAGATAAGGTAGTCCTAGATGACTCCATACCAGACATGATGGTCATGGCCGAAATGATTTTAACCATGTCTGTTTTATCACACTTGACCTAGAGCTAAACAACAGCTTCCAGTTCAAAAACAAAAGCAATGCAGGATTTTGTACAGCATGAAAATGTTTTAATGTTGTCTGCTTTCATCATCGATGTCATAACCATTATTATCACCATCATTTAAGAAGCAAGCTGGCAGAATTGCTAGCACACTGGACAAAATGCTTAGTCGTAATTCATCCATCTTTACTTTTTGAGTTCAAATTCCGCTGAGATCAACTTGGCCTTTCATCTTTTTTAGTGTCAATGGAATAAGCACAGTTGAGCACAGGGATCAATGTAAATCATTAGCCCACCCCTAAAATTTTATGTCTTCTGCCTATAGTAGAATAATAATAATTGTAAAATAAGTGGAAATAAATTTTGAGTATGAACAAGTCTCCATGTTCTATATCATTATAATTATTGCTAATATATATCCCAGACAATATTACTGTCCAGTGAAGTGAACACAGAATTTACAGAGTATCTGACACCTAATAATAGTCTTAGATGTTAAATACTGATTGATGCAGTTAGCCATAACCTGGAACATAACTAAGAGCCACCACGGTATCCACCCAGATGATATATCCCTCCAAACTCACATTTATGCATGCGTATATGTGTGAGTCATGGTGTTTATGCTCCGCCACCACTTGACAATCAGTGTTGCTTTGTTTATGTCCCCATAACTTACCAGTTTGGCAAAAGTGGCCAACTGAATAAGAACAAGGTTTAAAAATAAGTACTGGAGTTGATTGATTCATCTAAACTATCAAAGGCAGTGCTTCAGCAGAGCTGTAGGGCAATGATTAGAACAAGTAAAAGACGAAAGATATATATCATCATCATCATCCTCTTCATCATCATTTAATGTCCTGTACATGTTCAGCAAGCTGGCCAAAACTTCAGTCACTTCGTCCCTCTACTTGTAAATGGTTAATAAATATGTACTTGAATAAAAAGTATTAATTCTTCAGTTTAACATTAAACTGTTTTTATATATAACTTGTCAGAAAAACAAATAATATATGTGTGTGTGTTCACACACACACACACACACACACATATATATATGATAATGATGATATATATATATGAAATAATGAAGGCAGTTATACGCAATATAAAACAAAAAGGAAAAGTTCAGTAGTCACTAACTGTGATTGGCAGTGCAAAGTAGCACCTACATTGCTAAAGATAAGAGTTAAAAACACTTATATGTTTATGGATTTGTTTTTCGAGATCCCTGATGGGAAATCATGTGTTGAAACAAT
>NC_068985.1:83782316-83784146 GCF_001194135.2 Octopus bimaculoides
AGTAGACCTTGGAAGAAATGGGACAAGGTGGTGAAGCATGATCTTTGAACTTAGAGCCTCGCAGAGGCAATTACTAGTGACCGAGACATTTGGTGATGTGCTGTGCTTCAGCGGTCCTGTCAAGCCAAGTGCACCTGTACCGGAAGCACTTAAAGAGCATCTTTTGAATGTTGGGTCTCACGGAGGCAAAGTGGCTGAGTTCCTTTTGAGTGTTGGGCCTCACAGAAGCAATGACCAAGACCTTTGGCATTATGTCATGCTTGAGAAGAAGACCCATCAAGCCAAGCAAAATCGCAGTTGTGGCAGATATCGGTGTCACACAAATTGGCACCCATGCTGGTGGCATGTAAACGTATCCCAGTGTCACACAAATGGCACCCATGTCAGTGGCACGTAAATGCACCCATTACACTCTCGGAGTGGTTGGAGTTAGGAAGGACATCCAGTCGTAGAAAACCATGCCAAATCAGACTGGTGTCTGGTGCAGCATGCCAGCCAGCCAAGCCGTCCAACTCATGCCAGCATGGACAACAGATGCTAAATGATGATGATGATATCTATTGTTTCAACACACAATGACAAAGGGATAAATGATTATCTTACAAACTTTATCAGCTAATGAAATTCATAAGATAATCATTTATTCCTTTGTCACTTCTCTTTCTTATTATCACTTTATGCTTAGCTGACACTTCATTCTGAAACATACAGTATATTGAGTTCTACACTGGGTTATTAGTCTCACAATGCCTAATTGATATATATATATATATATATATATATATAATATATATATATATATGTATGTATGTATGTATGTATGTATAAGAGGTATTGGTATCCAGAAGACCCAAGATGGCAGGTAAGGCCATGTAAGTGCCACAGGAGGACCATAGTTAGACTCTCGGTTCAATAATAATATGAGTGAGGAGTCTAATGCAGATCTTTTATGAGTATGTATATGTTAAATAAAATATGAGAACAAAGCCAAGGCTGTGTGGAATTTATAGGACATTTATAAAAAGGAAGGCAGTCTTACAGCTGTTTCTGGGATATTAGGGATATCCCTTCATCAGAGACGATATGAGAGAGTTAACTATACTATTTCACTCTAGTTAACTCTTTCATAGCGTTTCTGATGAAAGAATATCCCAGAAACTGCTGTAAGATTACCTTTCTCTTTATAAATATCCTATAAATCCCACTCAGCTTTGGCTTTGTTGTCTCATTTTATTTAACACACACATGTGTGAAAATATATATATATATATATATATATATATATATATATATATATATATATATATATATATATATATGTATATATATGTATGTCTATGGACACAAGTATTCTACCCTATCTTGTCACCAAATGGTTTAGGCTTACATCTAAAAACTGTTCCAAAAGCCAAGTATATAGTCTACTATAATATGGACGTTTGACACTGTTATGCCCTTTGTGTGCATGTGAGCCATGCTCTCACACATACACACACTTTTGGTCAACTCTCTCTCTCTTTCTCTCTCTCTCTCTCTCTCTCTCTCTATATATATATATATATATATATTCTGTGATACAAATGTTCTTTTTTTTATTTATCTAAGTACAGATATGTGCACACATGAAAAAAGCTTTATTTCTGTGCTCTGGACAATGAAGCTACATGCTTATTTACTGTGTACTCAGCATGGTCAATTATTACTGTTATTTTTTGTCTTCTTTTTCTTATTGTGTTTTGAACAGAAATCTGGAACAGACTCAAACTAAACAATAAGCTGTGTTTATTTATCTATGAAGATAAACCAATCAATAGGCCTGCCACATACCCA
>NC_068985.1:83784428-83787713 GCF_001194135.2 Octopus bimaculoides
TTACTTTCTATTCTTTTAGTTTTTTTTTTGTTTCTTCACACACACACACACACACACACACACACACTCACACACACACTCACACTCACACACACACACACACATATATATTTTCTTTTGTTCAGATTTTCTTATCTCAGTTTTCTCTCCCTCATTCCTCTCCCTCTTTCTCCAAAAGTTATGGTCTACTCGCTATTTTTATTTTATCCTTTCCCAACCCCCATTCCTTATTTGCCCATGAGACTGCTATCCAATCCATCATTGTTAATAGCAATAAGATACCCTAAATTTCTCACTCTGTCTTATCCATAAGAAATCTTTCTACTTAGCACTCTGACATTTTGCAGTCATACACTTATACTTAGAATGTATGCATGCTTACATGTCTGTCTGTCTGTATGTATGTATGTATGTACGTATGCATGTATGTATGTATGATTTATACAAATGCAACCACAAGCTAAAGTACATAGAGCTGCTGATTTTCAAAATTATCCCTCCAGCAATTTCTCCCTTATTACTACTGGTCAGTAGCATTGTATCGCAAAAGTAAAACTATCTTGATTAGTAGGAAAAGGAAAGAGGTGTGAAAGGTCAGTGGTGTTCAGATGACTGGTGTGTGTGTGTGTGTGATGGAGTGGGTGCATATCTATAGGTGTATGTGTTTGTGGATGTTCTTGGATACATTTGAGTCATCAGCGAGGTAGAAAGTACATTAGTACCCAAATCATTCACACTTCAGTCTAATGTGCAATACTACTAAGCAGAGTCCCTTCTCCAAAAGCAGTCGTTGGAGCATGATTAGTTTACCAATTACTAATCACATTTTATTGGTTTGGAGATGGCATTGGAAGTCTTTGATAGATCAAGTGCAGCAGTAGCCTTCAGCTACTCTTATCCTCAGACACAATGTCAGGCTTTAGTAGTGGTCACTGAAGTCATTAATTGTCCTTGCTTTGCTTACCTTCCTGCTCTACTCCTGTTGGTCACTTCCTCTGCTTCACCTCTCCCTCTCTCCATCTCCTCTCCCTTTCTGTCTCTCATTCTGAACCTTATCTCTTTCCTTGACACCCACACCTTACTGCAGCCACACTGCTGGGCACTTCTAAAGTCCAACTGCCAAGGGATTAGTTGGTGACCAATCCTTTATAATAGCCAAAGCAGAATAAGGAAGATGGACATAAGGGAATGGGTTGGGTTCGGTCTGGCCGGGGTATGGAGATGTGACAATAGCTATATGCATGTTTGTATATGCTTTGATATATGCATTTATTACTCGCAGCATATCAATGTGATGGTGTAGGGTCAGTGTGCCTTGTGTTGCAGGTCAGAACAGAAAGAGAAAGTGAAAGACAAGGAAAGTGAAACAGAGGGACAGAGATTTATATATGTAGTGGACATAAGGACATGGCTGGAGAAATTTCTCTCTCTGTCTTCCTTAATGGTTCCTTGCCTTTATACATATCAAGCTACTATTCTGAGAATAATAATAAACATGTGACTCAGCCATTACTTTCCACTTTCTGCTGTACCAGCTTTTACCCTCCTACTACTTCTAATTTCATCCACTAAACTTCATCCCCCACCCACATCTACCTTAAGTAAGTAAGTCAAGTACAACTATAGTTGCTAGTTCCCTGCTCTCCTTGCTCATTCCTCTTGTCTCACTCTCCGCTGTCTCTTCCCTCCCATCCTGTATCCTCCCTCTGCACCCAATCATTCTCTTCTGCATATTTCAAATGAATGAAAGCAAAGAGCCAGCTGACTCCTAATAATTTTGGCATCTATAGGTCTCACCCAACTTCCATGTCTATTTTTTGTCCCTTACTTTTCTGCACCCACACTTCCCTTATGAATTCTATTTTCCTTCACTCCCATATTTAAAACTAGTGTTTAGTCAGTATGTATGGACAAGCTGCCTTGGTTGAATTTGACAATAGATAAATGCATATATATATATATATATATATATATATATATATATATATATATATATATAAGCGGCAATGGACTGGCATCCCGTCCAGCTGTGGGGGGAACACATACACCATAGAAACCAGGAAACTGGGCCCATGAGCCTGGCTAGGCTTTAAAAGGCCGCATAAATAAAAAAAAAAAATATATATGTATATATAACGTGAGACAGTTAGGGCTTGGGGGTTCAACCCAATAAGGGATAGTATCTATCCAGTATACTGCTGGGAGGGTACCCAATTATTGCTACACTAGTGCTATCCTAGGTGCAATCAATGGGAGCGGGTAAAAGTGGAGGTTTTACCCAAAATTTGTGTAACAATTAGAAAATGGAGGATAATATGCTGAACCCAACTCCTTGCAGACGGTGTGTTCTTTTATTCTTTTACTTGTTTCAGTCGTATGACTGTGGCCATACTAGAGCACTGCCTTCAAAAGTTTCAGTCAAACAAATCAAACCCAAAGCTTATCCTTTCTAATCCTAGTACTTATTCTATCAGCTTCTCTTGCCAGACTGCTAAGTTACAGGGAAATAAGCACACCAGTATCAGATGTCAAGCAATGGTGGTGGGGGACAAACACACACACACACACACAAGTATATATATATATATATATATATACATATATATATATAATATATACGACGGGTTTCTTTCAGTTTCCATCTACCAAATCCTATCACCAGGTTTTGGTTGGCCCATATATATTTTTTTATAGCCTTGAACTTATTCTATCGGTCTCTTTTGCAGAACTGAAAAGTTACAGGAATGTAAGCATACCAACGACAGTTGTTCAGTGGTGATGAAGGGGCATCGCAAATACAAATACACACACACACACACACACACACACACACACACACACACACACACACACACACACACACACACACACACACACACACACACACACACACATAATATGTATTTGTGACAGGCTTCTTTCTGTTTATGTCTGCCAAATCCACTTACAAGGCTTTGATCAGCCAGAGGCTATAGAAGAAGACACTTGCCCAAGGCTTTATGCAGTAGGACTGAACCCAGAACCATGTGGTTAGGAAGCAAGCTTCTTACCACACAGTCATGCTTGCATCTATATATATGGTGTGTGTTAGTAAATAAATGAAGAAAGCAAAACAATATAACATGTACAACAACAAATAATTGACATCTCAGTTTCATTATCATCCAGTATATATTATATAATAATAATAATAATAATTATATTAGGGATAAAAATCCAATTTTACAGGTAAAAACTCAATTAAATTCAATCTATTAAAAATTAAAATTAAGTGGATTTTCATCT
>NC_068985.1:83788050-83789103 GCF_001194135.2 Octopus bimaculoides
TATATATATTTATTTATCTATGGGTTTCAGCCAAGTGGCTGTGGTCATGCTGGAGCACCACCATGACTTTCCGTCTTTATGCTGTGCTCTCTTCACGTTCCTTGAATGGCTCTTCTCTTCCACCTGATATAGTCCAATCAAGAGTTTTGATGGCACATCTGGTGTGTAAGAGAATTTGACATCGCTGCCCTAAACTGTGTCTCATTTCGAGCCATTGGTTCGTCTGGTATTGTGGAGAGGGAAGCGTCGAGTTTTGTCTTGAAGACCTCTATATCTTGAAGACCTCTATAAGTTTGTTAAAAGATCTCCATTTCTCTAACCCCTTCGCTCTGCAGCTTCACCCCTCAACATACACTTCTAAACATCAACCATATTGATTTGTCCCACATCTGTATCGTATATCTCATATCTCCATATCTTTCTAGATTTTTGATTGTATCTCCCTCTCATCCCTTACACCTTCACCTTGCTGAATGCGTCAACAAACCAACCATGTCACTTGCATATCAACATCAGTTGCAACCATTTAGTTGTGTTTGCCTTCTTTTGATGTTTTGAACTCATCAAAAAATATATCACTTCATCATTATCACCACCACTGACCTATTTGTTGATACAGTATATATGGATACAGTATAACAAACTGTATCCATATAGTCATCAATCTATCTAACTTGATGTCTGTTTGCATATATATGTATGTATGTATGTATATCACACACGCATATATGTATCTATGTAATATATATCATATACATGCACACACATGTATATAGGCGTAGGAGTGGCTGTGTGGTAAGTAGCTTGCTTACGAACCACATGGTTCCAGGTTCAGTCCCACTGCATAGCAACCTGGGCAAGTGTCTTCTACTATAGCCTTGGGCCGACCAAAGCCTTGTGAGTGGATTTGGTAGACGGAAACTGAAAGAAGCCCGTCGTATATATGTATATACGTGTGTATGTGTGTGTATGTGTTTGTGTCTGTTCCCCCAACATCGCTTGACAATCGATGCTGGTGTGTTTACGTCCCCCGCGACTTAGCAGTTTGACAAA
>NC_068985.1:83789203-83790524 GCF_001194135.2 Octopus bimaculoides
TATATATATATATATGATATATATCACTTAGAGATTTATTATATATATACACACATATTTATATTATATATCTATATATAGGTCGTAAATTGAGTAGATGGACAGCCGACAACTGATGAAGGGTCGTTCTTTGTTACTTATATTGTTTAACATTTGTTTTTCTCGTTCACAAACCCAAGTTTGTCTTCATATTTCATGTTGTTTACATTTTGTGATGTATACCCATATATGCATATATACATATATATATATATATATATATATATATATATATATATATATATATATATATGTATGTATGTTCATATATATATATGCATATATATATATATATATATACATACATACATACGACAGGCTTCTTTCAGTTTCCGTTCTAGTAATTTAAATATCAGTAAATTTGTCATCCTGTACAGTGTGAGATAAAATTCTGCTGGGGTTTATGTAATTCACTTTGGATCAATAAAATAAATTACGTAATCCTCTATTGGTGACCAGCTTTAATCTGGATTAATTCAAAATAGGGTTCAATATGCCAATTCGTGTCAAAGGATTTTACTTCTTTTCTTTCTCTATTTTACATTTATTTGCCACTGCTTGTATGGGTGGATTTATTCATTCATTTATTTTTTTTTTTTTAGCATCCTGCTTCGCAATAGGAAGTTCTTTTTACCACTATACTAACCAATCCAATGAGCAAAATTAAACTCCAATAATCTGCTAAATTTTTCAAAAATTTGAGTTTGTATTCAAAACTGAATATCTTAGTGAAGTACTTTTTAAGGATTATTCTTTTACTTGTTTCAGTCATTTGACTGTGTCCATGATGGAGCAGCACCTTGAAGGGATTTTTTAGTCAAAGAAATCAACCCCAGGACTTATTCTTTGTAAACATGGTACTTTTATCTATTGGTCTCTTTTGCCAAATTGCTAAGTTATGGGGACATAAACACACCAACATTGGTTGTCAAGTGCTGGTGGGAGGAGACACAAGGACACACACAAACATATGCATATATACAATCCTGTAGGATTTTCGAGCGAGATCGTTGCCAGTGCCCCTGGACTGGCTTGTGCGGGTGGCACATAAAAGACACCATTTCGAGCGTGGCCGTTTTCGTGCGGGTGACACGTAAAAGCACCCACTACACTCTCTGAGTGGTTGGCGTTAGGAAGGGCATCCAGCTGTAGAAACTCTGCCAAATCAGACTGGAGCCTGGTGTTGCCATCCGGTTTCACCAGTCCTCAGTCAAATCGTCCAACCCATGCTAGCATGGAAAGCGGACGTTAAACGATGATGATGATGATGATGATATATATA
>NC_068985.1:83790944-83794220 GCF_001194135.2 Octopus bimaculoides
GTATATATATATATACATATGTATATATATATATACATATGTATATATATATATATATATATGTGTATATATATATATATATATATATATATACATACATGACGGACTTCTTTCAGCTTGTCTACCAAATCCACTCACAAGGCTTTGGTTGGCCCAAGGCTATTGTAGAAGACACTTGCCCAAGGTGCCACATGGTGGAACTGAACCTGTAACCCAGGACCATGTGCTTGGGAAGCAAACTTCTTATCACTCAACTAAACTGTTTATTATTTTTACAGTTTAACCCCAGGGCTACTCTGCTTGAACATGTCTATCCAATTGTGACTATACTGTTGTGTTTCCAGAAATAATGTATCCAGAACTACATTATTCAATATATCCTTTCTTTTTAAGGTTGAAGGGAGACTTGGCTATTGTTTGTAGCAAGACATGCAACCATTTTTGTTCATTTTGTTTTTTGAGTAAAATTCAAAACCAATATTTAGGTATTTGTACATCTTTTATTCAACCACATATGTCCTATTTTGTTCCACTACCTTTTGATATCTTTAAAGCTGTTTCCTGATTCCATTATCATGAACGCTAGTTTTAGCAAATGTGATTGCTCAAGCTTTCTGTTTTGTAATTTTATTTGCTATAAGATATTTTGTGTAGCATTTAATGTTTAAAAATATGTTGTTTCGAAAATACACAATATATTTGTACATATCTAACTGATCACTCTTGTGAAACTATGTCATTTTTGAAGTACTTTTTTGATGTTAGTTAAAATTCTGCTTTTGTAATAAAGATCTACTGGTAAAATGTTATGTGTATACATGTGCACACTACCATTTGTATGTGTGATGACAGATAGAAAAAAAGAGTGAGTTGGGGAGATGTACGTTGTTGACATGAGCATATGTATAAATACAAATAACATTGACATATTCAAAACCAAGCTGGAAGCTTATGCTTGTTTTCTTAAATATGGCATAGAGTAATTAAATATGTAAATGTTCACCTTCCTAAAAGAGCATTGATACATTTAAAATTTTTGACTTTAGAAACATCAAACATCTATGTTAGGAAAAAGTGTGAAGTTTATCCACCTGGCAACTGATGTTAATTAAGTTGTTATAACACTAATTCTGTTTGTTATTGCTTTTAATTGATATAATTAATTGAATAGTTGGATATACAAAATTGCAAGCACATTAAGTAGCTAAAACTACTATGTATGTTTATAATACTCTATTTGTTAATTTGTATTATATATCATACATAATATGTATACACACATATTATTATATGAAAACTCACATCTTATTTTGCTGGGTATGATGGCAAGTGTCAGCTGTCCACAGCCAGCAGACTAAGGTGACACTTGTTTACTGGTCATGCTTCAACAACTCTGCTAAGAATTCTTGCAGTTCCAAGCAATGTTGATTTTTGTAGGTGTTCTACCTTCACGTTTGCATTAATCTCTTTCAGCCATATTGGTAGTTGAGCGCTGATACTTCCATTATTATTGTTATCATGTCTGTTCTCTTCCTTGACCACAACCTTCGTATTCCCCATTTCAAATCATTGTAGTTGCTTATTTTTCCTTCATTCACATAGATCCTGTTGTCACTAGGGCAAGCTATGTCCATCATCATACATGTTCTTTCTTTTTACTCATCACAACAATGTCCAGTTTCATATGTCTGGTTAGGTCATTGCACTGGATCATTGCATCCCACAGGATTTTGCAATTTTCCTTTTTGGTGACTCCTGAAGTTTGTTCATACCATTATTATTATTATTATTATTATTATTATTATTATTATTATTATTATTATTATTATTATAAGGCATTGAGCTGGCAGAATTGTTACTATGCTGATTCATCAGTCTTCATGTTACAAGTTCAAATTCTGTTGAGGTCAACTTGCCTTTTATTCTTTCAGGGCCAGTAAAATAAGTACCAGTTGAATATTGGGTTGATGAAATTGACTTCCACCCTTTCTCAAAATTGCTGGTCATGTGCCAAAATTTGAAACCATTACTGCTGTTGTTGTTTTGAAGGCAAAGCTGACAAAAACATGGTGCATCAAGCAAAATGCTTTGTGGCATTGCTATTTGGTCATCTCTTTATGTTGAATACAAACCCTGCTAAGCTCAACTTTGCCTCTCTTTTGGGGGATCAATAAAATAAGCATCAGTTGAGCACTGAAATCAATGTAATCAACTAATCCCTACTACAAAATTTCAGCCCTGTACCTACAGTAGAAAGGATTATTATAATAATTATTAGTCCTTGGGTTGTGGCTTTTCATCCATCTTCACATTCTGAATTCAAATTCAACCAAGGTCAAATTTACCTTTTATCCTTTAAGGGTCGATAAATTAAGTACCAGTCAAGTACTGGGATCGAAGTGATCGATTGTCCCCTTCCCCACAAAATCTATGCCTTGTGCCCATAGTAGAAAGGATTATTAATCCTTGGGTTAGCACTTTTAAGGATCTACTTGTTTATATTCACACAAGTAGCTGATTAGCATTTACTTTATCAGCTTTACAGTGTTGTTAGACAAGGTTTGCTAAGATTTGATATCAGAACATGTAAGGGTATGTGATCAAATACCGCGAGGTATTTTACACCATACATTAAATTCTACTGCTTACACACACACACACACACACACACACACACATGCTTATTTGTACAAACAAAAGGAAAAAGCACCTGACATATATTGTATAGAGGGTAAATATTTGTGCTTGACAGATGCAAAATGTACACCTGATCATTTGGATCAGTCAAATTGTTCATAATGTAGATGTTTTCTAAAACCCTAGTCACATTTAGTGACATTTGTAATTCTCCTTTTTGGTGAAACATTAACTGCTGTCTGGTAAGAAGCTTGCTTCCCAACCATATGGTTCCAGGTTCAGTCCCACTGTGTGGTACCTTGGGCAACTGTCTTCTCAGGCCAGCCAAAACCTTGTGAGTGGATTTGGTAGATGGAAACTGAAAGAAGTCCATCATATATATGTATATATTTGTGTATGTGTCTGTACTTGATCCCCCATCATTGCTTGACAACCAATTTTTGTGTGCTTACATTCCCATAACTTAGCGGTTTTGGTGAAAGAGACTGATAGAATAAGTACTAGGCTTACAAAGAATAAGTCTTGGGGTTGATTTGTTCAACTAAAGGTGGTGCTCCAGCATGGCCACAGTTAAATGACTGAAACAAGTAAAAGAATAAAAGAATATGTATATATATATATATATATATATATATATAT
>NC_068985.1:83794382-83802514 GCF_001194135.2 Octopus bimaculoides
GTGTATATATATATATATATATATATATATATATATTTATATATATATGATGACAGTCCTCTTTCAGACTACCAAATCTACTCAGAAGGCTTTGGTTGACCCAGGGCTATAGTGGAAGACACTTGCCCAAGGTTCTGCATGGTGGGACTGAAACAGACCACATGGTTGGAAAGCAAGCTTCTCAATTACACAGACATGCCTGAATATTTATAAACAAAAGTTGAAATATTTGAAATATTCCATTTATATCTTGAGTCTCTTTCCTCCTCTGGAGCAGCCCACGTCGAAACACTGCATTGTGGTTGTTTGTTTCTTTTAAAATGGTAAATTATGTGCCCAACATCCCAGTAATTAAAAAGAAAGTGCAATACATACACACATGCACAGAATGTGGGAGAAATGGAAGGGGAGAGAGAGGGAAAGAGAGAAGGAACTTCAATAATAAATAGATTTTAAATTGCAATGTATCTTTGCATACATAACACATACATTTGCAGTGAACGGAGTAGCATCTCCTCTGAATAAGAAGTACATGCAAATTTCTGAAGCATTTTACACATATGTCTACAATGCATAGATCCAAAATATGCATACATACACACACATGCATGCATACAACTATATACATACATACAAATATATATATATATATATATATATATATATACATACATGATGCACACAAATGAAAAATATATAAAAAAATTTTCACACAAGTAAATTTTACTCAAAAACTCGTTCTCCCTTGGCACAAGATTCTATAAATTATAGAACAGCAGCCTAGCTGACTGAGGTGAGACTTTTCTCTATAACTTAATTAGAGCCTTAAGTTAAATTGAAGTAAAATTAAGAAAAGAAAAAGAAAGAGCAATTGTTTCTCAAGATAAGGTATTTTGGATAAGTGGTAACAATTTGTGACTTTTCAAAAGATTTTGACTGAGGCAAAAATTGATTTTGAATGGCTAATTTTCAAATACATATGAATCCTTAATTGTGTATACGTAGTTCATCTTTAAAATAGCTTTCATGCTGTACGAATTAGCATAAAAAGTATATTTGTATTATATTTTTCTTTTTTGAAGTGTAAGCTATTATAGAATAGATAATTCATTGCATGCTTTTCATGCCAGCTTTTTATTATATCATCACCATCCTCCTCCTCTTCCTCTTCCTCCTCCTCTTCCTCCTCCTCTTCCTCCTCTTCCTCTTCCTCTTCCTCCTCCTCCTCTTCCTCCTCCTCGTCCTCGTCATCATCATCCATCGTCACCATCATCATCACATCTACTTTTAAATGATTGCATGGATGAGGCAACAGTTCATAGAGACACAAATTTTTTACTGTTAAAAACTCTTCCAGTTACCAACCCCAACTTGTTTCAAAAGTGAGTAATAATCTCCTGTTCTATCAAATAACATATAAACCATGGACATACTTTCATGAAAGACTGTAAGCAGACTTTATCATCAATGAAGCCATGGTTCACAAACCAATGAACAAGAATAGAATTCACATTCACTCACACAAAAATGCACTTAAACAATCATGTACAAACACACACACACACACAGACGTCTTTCGGTTTTTCTGTCTACCAGATTCATTCCCAAATCATTGGTTGGCTTGTGGCTGCAGTAGAAGACACTTGTCCAAAGTGCTATGCAGTGAAACTAAACTCAAAACCATTTGGTTGTGAAGCAAACTTCTTAACCACATATATCTACAAAATGCAAATTGTAATTTCAAAAATAAATTGTGTTGTATGTCAGTATATTTGTGTGCATGCTCACCATTTTTCTTTTCACATAAAATTCCTATATAATTGTAATTTACACACACTGAAATACATTTGTAGAAATTTCCATTTAAAAATACCCATTTTTCTGAAATTCATGCAAAAAACAAAGTCGGTAGGACACATTTGTGTATGTATGCCCATTGTTTTAGTATAAGTATTACTAAGATTACATTGCTGTTATATATCTACAAATCAGCTTGCTTCACTTCACTGTCATTTTGTATGTAACAATATTTAATTATAGAACTGCATGTTATATATAAACAAGGAATATACTTCTTTCATTTGGTCTACTCTTTTACCACATAAAAACATACATATGTACATATATGTGTATATATATATATATGTGTGTGTGTGTATATATACATATATAAAACTTTTTAATTGTTCCTGTCATTTGACTGCAGCCATGCTGGGGCACCACCTTGATGAAGTTTAGTTGAATTAATTGGCTCCAGTACATATCTTTATTAAGCCTCATATTTATTCTATCAGTTTCTTTTGCTGAACCCCTCAGTCACAGGACACAAACACACAAACACTGGTTGTCAAGTGATGGAAGACACACACATGCACACAATGAGCTTCTTTCAGTTTCCATCTACCAAATCCACCCAGAGGGCTTTGGTTAGCTTGAGGCTATAATACAAGACACTTGCTCAAGGTACCATGCAGTAGTGCTGAACCTGGAATCATGTAGTCATGATGCACACTTCTTGCCATACAGCCATACCATTTGATAATTTTAAGGCAATATAATGTTCTTGGATATTTATCAACTATTTATAGTAACTTGAGGTGATACTCTCTTGTTAGATTGTGAATAACAGAGAGTAGAATTGCGGCCATACAGATTACTTATATGTATTGTATGCTATGTACTGCAAGACTCAGTTATTTTGTGCTTTGAGAATAATGTATTTGCTTCTTGAGACTGTTAAATTGAAAAATATCATTCACTGTACTTTTTACTTTTATTGTATGTATATTGTCATTGTTATCATTTAGGTGGCAAGCTGGCAGAATCGTTAGTATGCCGGGTGAAATGTTTAGTGGTATTTTGTCTGTCCTTATGTTCTGAGTTCAAGCTCAACTTCTGAGTTCAAAGGTCGGCGTACCAGTCTAGCACTGGTGTCAATGTAATCGACTATACTGCTCCCCCAAGATTTCAGGCCTTGTGCCTTTAGTAGAAAGGACTATCATCCTCTGTATTTTCATGGTAGCATGGGTTTATGGGCATGAATTTGGCATAATCTCATTTATCTGGATTCTGCAATGTGTTGTCTGTGAGGCTAAACATTCTGTTATCTAACTTCACCACTCCTTCCCCTGTCTTGCTTAGTTCACTTGCCACACCTTACTTTTCCTCAAGAGTTTCCATACCTTTTGCATTCAGCAGTTATTATCTTTTTGCCTTTACATGTTCATGTCGACACAGCCACATCTCTTGTAAATATCAGTTCATATCTTTCATGTTACTCACTATTTCAGTTTCTTTGCACTTCTACAAACAGTGCCCATGCAGCATCACATTTCAGGCATAAGCTTCATGTAATGTACCCTTTTCATGAAACAGAAACCTTAGGTTGTTAATATTTCTATCTATTATTATCTATTTATATCATATTCAATTATGAACATAAGAAGACATTTATACATATATAGTTGAATTAAATCAAGCATGTTGTCACACATGGAAATAAACTTTTGTTTTGTGTATTATTGTAGTTCATTATTTACGTTATTTACATATTGATGGATATTTATCATCATCTTGTCTGTTGTTAACACATTTCGGCCGATATACCCTCCAGCCTTCATCAGGTGTCTTGGGGAAATTTCGAACCTGGGTACTCATTCCTAAGGTATTTTTCCATGTTATTGTTGTTATTATTATTATTATTATTATTCAGGTCACCGCCTGGAATCAAACTTTGTATTTTGGGGTTAGTAGCCCACACTCTTAACCACTATGCTGTATGACCATGGGCAATTATGGAGTGAATTTTAGGGCTTATAAATCTAATATTTTCCTATCCTTCCTTAATACCAGTTCCCATATGCTATTCATATCTGCACTTAGTCTGCTTAGGAGGTTGTTGTGTCCTAGCATATGTGCTGCTTCTTTTAATTTTCATATTTTCCAGTGGTGTTCTCTGTCTATTATTTTAGCTTCATCCCACAGTTCAATTCCAGGCAGTGATCTGAATAATAATAATAATAATAATAATAATAATAACAACATTGAAAAATACCTTAGAAATGAGAACCCAGGTTCAAAATTTCCCTAAGGCATCTGATGAAGGCTGGAGGATATATCAGCCAAAACATTAACAACAAACAAGATGATGACAAATATCCATCAAATATAAATAATGTAAATAATGTACATATCTCCCCATCTCTTAAATATAGAACTGTATTATTGTAGTTGTATTACATTCTGATCTTCAGTCTTCAAAACAATCCTCTTGTTTTGCTGAGGTTTTCGATTACCACTCTTGACATTGCTGTCATAATTTTCAAAATACAGCAATAGATATAGAATGTCAGAAATCATTGTTGAAAGAAAATTATCAATGGATAGTCTATGCTTATATGTATGATTGAGGTTCACTTAGAGCAGGGATAGGAAGCATTTTATAGTACCAAAGGCAAATTGAAAGTTCATAAGAACTTGTACTGAGAAAAATCAATAACCTTTAATTTTACAAATTCATAGGTATATAACATATTAATTTACTGTTATTCTTTTTTTCCATATGAGTTTTTAGAATCCTTCTCCAGTTTCAATTTCAATTGTGAGCAAGAGAGTCCTCATTCCTGACCTTAGAAGGCTAAAAGTATCAGATAATTGTGATTTAAGATTAGAAATGGGAAGAATAAATACTTATCTTCAAACTGTAAAATATTCGTCTCCCAGTTTATTCATGCTTTTATTATGAATTATTTTATAGGTTCAAACATGGTTGTATGGTTGGGATGTTTAGCATTGTCTCATCTTTCTGGATTCTGCAATGTATTGTCTGTGAGGTTAAACATTCTCTTATCTAACTTCTCCATTTCTTCTCCTGTCTTGCTTAATTTATTTCCTAACCATGTTCTTTCATATTCATTTCCACTTCGGGGTACCTTGGGTTAAAGTCTTTTACAATAATCCTGAATCAACTAAAGCCTTGAGGGTAGATTTGGTAGATACTGAAAGAAGCCTATCATGTGTATTTGTGTGTGTGTGTGTGTGTGTGTGTATACGCATGTATGTGAGTGTGTTTTCATGTCACCTTATCTTGAAATCATGTTGGTTATAAACAAATGTTACTATCACACAAGCAGTGTCATTTGTTTGCAGTCTTTCATGAAACTGTCATTGCACTGTTCATGTTTGATGTTCTGGTGGGCATTGGGTACAGCAGTAAACATTACCTTACTTGGAAATAGCTGAGGGTTAGTAATAGATGGGGCATCCATGGTAGAAAATCTGGCTGAACACGTTTTTTCTCACCTGATTCATGTAGACATGCAATAGCAGTTGTTAAAACAATTATGATGACAATGACAAGTTAGGTTACTGGAATAGGCAAAGAGGTAGATTATCCTACTAAATACCTAACAGCATTTAGTTTCTCCATTTTTGATTTTTTTTAGTTCAAATTCTGCTTAGCAGACTTTGCTTTCCATTGTTCCACATTTTGATGAAAATAATTATCTTCCATGAACTGTGGTTGATGTTTATCAACTATACTCCATCTTTATAAATATATGACCTGTATTGATGAGAAAAATAATTTATCATAAACAATATCACTTTGACAAAGATAATGTTTTTAAGTTTGCTTGCACCACATTCTGAGTTTTAATGTTTATTTATTGCTTCTAGACCTATCTTTGTTTACATTTAGCCTTCCTAGGATAAGATCCAAGTGCATTTCTACTGAAATATTAGGATGACATGCATTAGTGGTGAAAACTATATCAATTATATCAACATGCTTGTATATATATATATATATATATATATATATATATATATATATACTCTTATGAATATTTACATAAATGCATTCATGCTGCCAGTCAAAATCCAGAGTGGCAGTTAACAAAATTCTTTCCCTAGCAGACAAGAAAATTCTCTAGGAACTTCTTGTTATTCTTGAATAATGCAACAAATTAAAACTTTTATTGAGATCTCTCATCTTACAGACCCATAGGCTTTGATTAAATGCAGAAATAGTATGCATTATTATGTATTCATAGAAAATAATGAAATACCACCAGATTTAAATATCTGCCCTAATTAAATGAATAAATTAATTAATTGATTGCTTTATCAATTAATTAATCAGCCAGCATTTTGAACTACATTAAAAAAAAAAGAATTTTAATAGTTTTCCATTCTCACCTTAATTAGGGTCATTGTGACATGTAGTCAGGTTCTATTCTCTGAATTCATTTCCCCTCCTTGAGAAAATTTGATTTCAACATTGTAAACTGCCCTTCTAATTATCAATTTTCAGTCAATTTGTCTTACTAACATCAAATTATCCTGTCCCTTGGTAACTGCTTTGCTCTCAGATTAAGCATATTAGCAGTAGAAGGTGTTTATTGATTCCCTGCAATCCTTTGTTCCCAAACACTGTATTTCCATCTCATCCATTCTCCCCACTTTCATATTTGATAGTACTTAATATGTTTATCATTTAAGATTCAATCTCTGCATTGTAAATTTCATAACTACTCAGCAACTTTCTGTTAGTATTTCACAGTGTTGTTATTACACTTATTCTGTGGTCAGTACCTAGCAGCACTTTTCTTTATTTTTGAGGAAGTGGCTTGATAATCTCACTGTAAACTATAAAATTATTCGTCATATTCTTGTCTGTTTGATAGGGCTTAACTAAATTACCCTTTCCCTTTTCTTACTTGATCTGCAAACTGATAATTGGACCAAAGTGAGAGCTTGTACACAATTGCTCAACTTATTAGGAATAGCAGCAAAAATCATGTCATTTTTGATGTGTGAGCATCCAGTGGTTTAATCAACTGAACAACTTGTTTATTGAACTAGCATGCAAAGTGGCTGTGTTCCACAAAAGGATCTGCCCTAAATATAATTCTCAGGTAAAATGAGCATGATACAAGTGTGATAGGGCTGAACTTCTGAATTACAAATGCAGTCCATCTAATGGGATTCTGTATAATTTCTTCCTTACACAAATTCACTCACAAGACTTTCGTCAAGCTGGGGATTATGGTAAATGCCCTTGCTCTATATACAACACCCTGGGAACAAACTCAAGATCTCATGGTTGTATCCACAAATTGTATAATCATTATTCACATTGTTTTATTGTCCACTTTTTCATGCTTGCATTGGTCAGACAGAGTTTATTGAGGCAGATTTCATATGGCTGGATGCCTTTCCTCTCACCTGGTCTCATTTGCTTCCAAGCAGAGTAATGTTTCCTCAATTCCAAACATGTTTTCACAAAATAATGGAAAAAAAAATGACACTGCTTCTTTGAAAGAGACACTCGTCTCAAGACAAGGAGACACAATCATACACACACATGCATACATACGTACATACATACATACATACATACATACATACATACATATATATTCACACAGTTGAATACATAAGTGCAAAACAAGGTGGAAAAAATAGTACCAAAGGTATTTATCACAACTGACTGACAAAAGGGGATGTGAAACTCTGAGTAACAGTTCTGTGATAATGTTGTAGCTTTAATAAAAGTGCATGTATGTATATATATATATATATATATATATATGTACAAGGTGTGTTCAAAAAGTATCCAACTTTAATTTTTCCTGCCAAAACTAATGCTACACAGGCAAAATTCTTTGAATGGGAGGTGACGCCACCCTTCCTGTGCATGCATCAAAATTTTCACCCCAGTAGACTGTATCATCACTGCAGACAAGATATGGCTTCATGGTCTCTGCTCAATGCATTCAGTCATGTTGTGTGAAAACAAAAATCTGATGAATGCACACCACATGTCCATACTCTAGGCATAACAGCCAGGAACTGATGTAGCATACCATTGCAAAAATTTTCATACTTGCACAGGAAGAGTGGGGAAAAAAGTAAAGCCAAATACTTTTTTAACACACCTCATATATCTATGTATCACACACACATACACACATGTGGCTAGGAAGCAGACTTCTCAACCATAGTGCCATGCCTGCACCTAACCATTCCTATATATATATATATATATATATATACATACAAAAAGACAAGCTGACTGGCAACTAGCATAATTAATGCAGCAGTTCATTCACTCCCTTGGCCAAAGATGT